>NC_053026.1:457804773-458075439 GCF_003073215.2 Triticum urartu | reverse complement strand
CAGATGCCTCTATTCGACGAGTGGGGGTTGCTTCTGGAGGGCCTTGAGGGGCCCCGTGAGATTCCCGTCTTCATGGCTCCCCTTCTACTCGACCCTGCCGCGTGTGCCCCAAGTGTGGAAGCAGGGGAGCGCTCGCGGCCAGCAGCTGTTGAGGGCTCCTCCGAAGGCCTGGTGCCGACGATGGCCCAGGAGGTCTGGGCTCCTGAGGCCTTGAAGGGGGTTGCCGCGGGGCTGACACGACCCCAAGCTCTGGAGGCAGAGGCCCCTGACACCCGGGGCGATGGCTCCAAAGTGGCTGCCGACGGCGAGGAGCCCACCAATGGCTCCGGAGCCGTAGGCCAGAAGATCCTGCCGGGCGCCCCTGCCCCTGGGGTTTCCGCCCCGGCTGCCCCACCGAGCGCTCCTCCTCCGAGGATCGTCCGTTGGGATTAGGTCAGCCCCTCCTGAGCCTTGAATCGCTCCTGAAGAGGAAGAGGTCTCCGTGCCGCAGCGATGGCACCCGTCGGCCGCTGAAGCCGAGGAGATATGTGGCTGCTGATGAGTAAGTAACTTTGCTCTTGATTCCTTGGGCGCCGCGTTTTCTTCTGACTAGGGCCTTGCAGGGCTCCCACGAAGGCAAAACCTCGGGAGGCGGGCGCCTCCAAGGATCCCAGCTTGACACCAGCACATAGCCCCCGGCGCCCTGGTCCTGCGCAGGGCGTGGGGCCGACTCCAGCTGCCACGATGCCGCGAGGGAGCCCCGGACCTGAGCTCCCTACTCCCTCTCTCCGTGACTCAGCCTGTGAGACGGGGGATGCACCAGCGATCCTTCCTCTTGTCATTGCTGGCAGGGGACGCCCCTTGAGCGGCCTACGTCTTCAGGTTGCGGGGCTACACTGGCCAGCCCTCGGCCGACGGCAAGTGGGGTGCCCATCACCTCCCCGGCAACCTCCGAGGCCGAAGAGGGCCTTGGTGATGCGCATGCGCTTTCTCGTGGGTGTAGTGTCGTGCGCTTCGAGCTCTTCGGTGAGGCAATGCGTACGATGATCCAGCTCGGCGGGGAGCTCGCCAATGTCGACACTAGGCTTGAGGCGGAAGGCCGCCACCTGGCGCATGAGTGGCAGTAGCTGAAGTTTGCCATTACCTTGGGAGACTTCAGCGTGACGAGGCCGATGCACTTGCGGCAGCCTCGCTCGCGACTTCCCGCGAGGCTTGCGCCCGCGCCATGTAGGAGGCTGAGGCTGCCAACCGCCATCGCGAGGCGGCCGAGGAGCGGGAGAGGGAGCTTCTGTCTTCAAATGCGGCCCTTGAGCGAGAAGTTGAGGAGCGCCGCATCCTTCTGGCCTCCTCAACGGACAAGGCGGCCTTCGCCGAGGCAGAGATCCTTAGGCACTGCGAAGACTTGACGTTGGAGACCGTGGAGCACAACATGGTGTTGGAGAGGCTAGAGGTGAGGGAGCGCCAGGCTACCGCGGCTGAGGATGCCGTCGCCGACCGAGAAGCCCAGGTCCAGCTAGAGGTGGAGGAGAGGGTGGCGAAGGTGCGTGCTGACTTGGCTGAGGGGCATCGCCTGGATCTGGAGCTGCTCAAGGCCAAGCTTGAAGGTAGGACGTCCGCCCTGAAGGCGAAGCTGCAATCTGCGGAGCAGCGTGAGAGCGCTGCTCAAGAAGCCCCGATTTCTTCCGAATCTGCCTTGGCATCTGCCCGTGCCGAAC
Source organism: Triticum urartu (assembly GCF_003073215.2). Lineage (NCBI taxonomy): Eukaryota > Viridiplantae > Streptophyta > Magnoliopsida > Poales > Poaceae > Triticum > Triticum urartu. The sequence continues at coordinate 458,073,745 of NC_053026.1, read as the reverse complement.
GGTCTTCACTTCAACAACAGATCAAGGATACCGCGTCCCTGGCAGAGAGGACCGCGAAACAAAGCGAATCGTTGCCGGACACTGCAGCGTGAGCACACCTCGATGCACCAGGGTCTCAGAGTCAGGGCCAACTGCGCCTTGGGGGCCGTCTGTGACGAGTACGCTCCTCACCCGCACGAGAATGATTACGCCAGCCACCTCAACTTCTTCATCGACATTGTGACCTGCCTGGAGGCTCCGGCTGCGAGGACTCGCGAGCTTGTAGCGTAGAGGAGCTGGGGTCTTCTTGGGTGCGCATTCTCACGTGTCTTTAGCCATCTCCTCAACCGCGATCCTCACTTCGACTTCGATGCTGTGTTAGCCCCTGTGCCCTTGGTTATTCAGGAAAACCTGGCCGGGTGGGTGGACGACCATGTGGATGCCCTGGTAGCGGAATTTGCTCCGGAGGACGACACGATCGTGGTTGCGGTCGAAGAAGACGGCACGGGTAGCGATGATGAGGAGGACAGTCGCCACGACGCTGTCGGCGTTCTGGGAACGGGGGTCCCCAGACTTGCCTGCATGCGGCCTGCGGTGTGGCTCCACCAGTGGCCCAGTACGACCCGTCTTCATCAACCAACACTCAAGACCCTCGCGAGGGGACGATCCTCGCGGGGCCGACGACACACGGCCTCCTCAGGAGCGGCCCCACCAGGCTGGCTCGTGAAGAGGCGGAGAGATCAAGGCAAGGGGTACCTCGCGAGGTTCCCGTGACGCAAGCCATGACAACCAAGGCCAGGCGGGCGCCAGCCCGCGCAGTGTCCTCGTTTCCCCTTTGGTGCTAAGGGGCGAAGCGCAGTCGCGGAGTACTGAGGTATCTCGGTGCAACAAGACCAAGACCAGCAGGACGACAGGATGAAGGTCACCATGGAGCCCAAGACGGCGTCACCACCAGTGCCTTTGACAGGCAAAGACCACCATTAGTCAGGATAGCTTGTACTAGCTGTCCCCTTTTAAAATGGCCGTTGTTGGATCCCTTCCCGCTCAATATTTGGGAAGAGGACCAGGGCCTCTATAAATAGGACTATCCACCACAGTAGAGGGGCATCTGATCCAAGGACGGACTCAGTTCATCTCCACACCACACCAGCTCAAGAACACCTCTCCTCGCGAGGTTGTTCTTCCCTTGTACTGTGCATCATCTGCCCAAGAGGCAATCTACCACCACCACATAGGATTAGGGTACTACACCACAACGATGGCCCGAACCTGTATAAATCTCGTGTCTCTTGTGGTGTGAGTTCATCGTGCTAGCTTAGAGATCGCGGCGAGGCTGAGGGCGTGTTTCGATAGGGGGGAATCTTCGTGCACAACCTAGTGTTCGAACCTTAAGGGTTTTTCCAGAACCCGATATCCGAAATTTGGCACGCCAGGTAGGGGTGTGCCGAAGTCTTCCTTCTGCTGATCCGAGTCCCATCGCTTCGTCACGTCCATGTCTGGCGATCCGATGACCAACGTCGATCGCTGGGCGGCCTGGCCTGCCCGGGCCATGCCGCCTGCCCAAGAAGACCTCAACCCCACGCCCAGGCGGCTCGTGCGCCGGATGTCGGATTTCGGGTTCTGGCAGACCCTCAAGGTTCAAACTCTGGGGTGCGCGCGGAGATCACACCTCCTGCCTACCCACATCTCGTCGCCTCGCAGGGATCTAAACTACACGAAGAACAACACAAGGGACACGAGGTTTATACTAGTTCGGGCCACCATTGTGGTGTAATACCCTACTCTAGTTTGTGGTGTGGTGGATTGCCTCAGGGGGCTGATGATGAATAATACAAGGGAAGAACAGCCTCGCGAGGGGCTATTGTTGGCTGGTGCGATGAACTGCTTGGGTGAGTTCAGTCGCCTCTCTCTCTCTCTAGTCTACCCAAAATCTGGATCTCTAGTTGCCCAAAATCTCTTCCCCCTCTCTCTGTGGTGGCTAGCTCTATTTATAGAGGGAGGCCCTGGGCCTCTTCCCAAATATTGAGCGGGAAGGGCACCGACAATTGGCTATTTCGAAGGGGAACATCTAGTACACTCATCCTGGCTAAAGTCGGTCCTCGCCTGCCAAAGACTCTGACGGTGACGCCGGCTTGGGCTCCACGATGACCTCCATCCTACCGTTCAGCTGGTCTTGGTCTTGTTGCACCGAAATGGTTGCCTTTGCTTGATACTCTTGCCTGCGCTTGCCCCCTTTGCACCAAAGAGGAAACAAGGACTCTGCGCAGGCCGGCGCTCGCCTGGCTTCGGTCGTCATGGCCTGCGTCACGGGCACCTCGTGAGGTACCCTGCCTTGATCTCTCCGCCTCCTCGCGAGCTAGCCTGACGAGGCTGTGCCTGAGGAAGCCTCCTGTCGTCCGCCCCGCGAGGCTTGGCCCCTCGCGAGGGTCTTGAGCATGTGTTGATGAAGATGGGCCGTACTGGGCCACTCCGTGAGCCATGCCGCAGGCAGGCAAGTCTGGGTACCCCAGTTCCCAGGACGCTGACAGTAGCCCCCGGGCCCAAGGCGCGCCTGGACTTGGCTTGGCAGAGAAGCGAAGGGGCAAGTGCGAAGCGCCACGGGCCCCAACAGCCTGCGGCCTTGGGCGCTGCGTGGCGGTTGATGGGACGTTGGCGTCCTGGCTCCCCCACGACACCTCGGTAACTGCACGACTTGACAAGTCCCTACATGCAAAACGGGTCATGATTACCTATGATCATGGAGGCCGGCGGTTGGCCTCCCTCGTCTATATGTATGGAACGGCGTGAGCCCTTCCAGTCCATCCCTTCTTGCTACTCCCCTTCTTCTTCTTGGCTGCTCACCATCCCCATGGCCCCGCTGAAGAGGTTCTTGGCCGCGGAGAAAGGAAAGGCTCGCCAGGAAGGGCCCGGCTCTCCTCCGGCCAAGCGTGGCCGGGGCCGCCCTCGCAAGCACCCCACGGCTCCTGCTGTGGCCTCCCGTGGCCGTGGAAACAGCCCTCTGCGCAGCGGTGGGCGTTTGGCTGCCAACGAGAGGTACGCTGGGGCTGCGCGACCCCCAAGGCCGCGCTCTCGCTCGGCGGAGGTGCTGCCAGAGTTCGTCTTGTGGTCGGCAGACCCGACCGGCACCTGGCTCCAGCTCCCCCGCTTCTTTATAGGTGAGCTTCCGGCTGGTGCCCCGGGCGGCCTTTGGCTTCAGGCGGATGGTTGCTGCAGCAGGGCCTCCTGGGCTACTCTGGAGGTCTCCACCACCGGGGAGGTGGCCCTGACCTGCGACTGGCAAACGTTTGCCCGCGCGCGCGGCCTGAGCCGACGATGCACTCTACACTTTAAGTTCGACGGCGATGCCACCCTCTACGTGAGGGTGTTCAGGGAAGACGGCCGACGCGCCAGATGCTGCCCCGAAGACGATGATCGCGGCCGCGCGTCCGGCCCCGGCGTTGGTCGGGATGAAGGTGGTGGGAGGCGCGCGGGCAGCGGTGCCCAAGGCCCACCAAGCTTTGGTGACTCCCCCTCGGACGGCAGCTCCTCAAGTGGCGGTCGCGACCAGCCCCCTCGTCGTCGTGCTCGCCTGGGAGAGGGCAGCGGGTCGGCCCGACACCGCGCTTCGGTGAAGCGAGAGGCGGAATCTAGCTGAGCCCCGGAGGTAGTACGAGCCCTTGCCGAGAGTTCACGCCGGGCAAGTCGTGCCCCCTTTTGCTTTCCTTTCTTTCCTGCGCAAAAAGAATGTAGTCTGGTGCCCCACGGGGGCGTGGTGAACTGTCACTGTTTAATTGGCGCGCTGTTTCTACTGTTTCTGCGCTATGTTTTCGTTCCGCGTGTTTATGCGTGGAAATCACTTATATTGGGGGGGGGAAGCTCGTTGTGGTCCTCACCTCCCAAGGCTAGGGCCTCGTCGTGCGCCTTGTCTCCTGCAGGGTTTAGTCAGTAGGGGTAGTCTCCAGCCTTGGTAGCAAGGACAACCAACCCAAGTCCCGTGATCGTGTCGCGATGCCCGTGGGGCACGGAATGGGAGGGGTGCTCCCGCAGCGGACTCGGATAGGGAAGTTCCAAACCACCGGGGCAGAAAACACTCGCGAGGGTGCCCATGATCCTCCCTCGTGAGACTTCGCGCAAGGGAAAACGAAACAAACAAGTGAAATGGACGAAGGGTCGCGAGCTCGAAACGGCAACAGCTTCAGAAAAATTTCAAATAGAAACAAACAAGCCAACTGCGGAAAGCAAATGAAAGAAGCCGCGTCCGGCACCTAGTCTAGTCTTCGACGTCTTCTCACCAGCGCGGAGCTAAGTGCTGCCACTGGGTGTGGGCGGGAGCCCCCGAGGCCCGAGGGCGGCACTCCGGAGACTCCGGGGCGTGTACAGCCCCACTCATTATTACGTGAGAGTGTCACGGGCGGCGAGCTTCATAGGCATTTGCCTTCTTCACAGGCACCAGGCCTTTTCCCAAATGCAGCAACTTCACAGGCATTTGCCTTCTTCACAGGCACCGGGCCTTTTCCCAAACGCAGCAACTTCACAGGCATTCGCCTTCTTCACAGGCACCGGGCCTTTTCCAAAACGCGGCTACTTCACAGGCATTCACCTTCTTCACAGGCACCGGGCCTTTTCCAAAACGCGGCTACTTCACAGGCATTTGCCTTCTTCACAGGCACCGGGCCTTTTCCCAAACACGGCTACTTCACAGGCATTCGCCTTCTTCATAGGCACCGGGCCTTTTCCAAAACGTGGCTACTTCACAGGCATTCGCCTTCTTCACAGGCACCGGGCCTTTTTTAGGGGTAAAATCTTCGGAGATGTTGGATGTTCCATGCGTTCTGGTTGGGCACCCCCTCCTGGGTCTCCAAGCGTGCGGAGCCGGGCCTGGAAACATGAACAACATTAAACGGGCCCTCCCACATGGGAGAGAGCTTATGCAGTCCCTCCCTGGAGAGAACCCGTCTGAGCACGAGGTCCCCTACCTCAAGAGTCCTGGGGCGGATGTTGCGGCAGTGGTATTGCCGCAGTGCTTGTTGGTACCTTGCTGCTCGTAGTGCGGCTTCTCAGCGATGCTCCTCCCCTAGCACGAGATCCGTCCCCCGCATGGTGTCCTGCTGCGCTTCGTCGAACGCCAGGACCCGTGCGGAACGACGTCTGACCTCATGAGGGAGAACGGCTTCAGCTCCATAAACCAGAAAGAACGGGGTCTCGCCAGTCGGCTTGGTCGCGATCGTGCGGATAGACCACAACACAGACTGGAGCTCATCGTACTAGCCCCTACCGCAGGCCTCTAGCTTCTTCTTGAAGGTCCTGGTTTTGAGGCCCCTCAGGACCTCTGCGTTGGCTCGCTCGGCCTGACCGTTGCTCCGCGGGTGTGCTACGGCAGCGTAGTATATCTGCGTTCCAAGGTTAGCATAGTGTGTTTTGAAGAGGTTACTGGTGAACTGCGAACCGTTGTCGGTGATGATGCGGTTCGGCACCCCGAATCGGCTCACGAGGCCCTTGATGAACTTGACCGCGGAGCCTGCGGGGATGGTGCGGACAGCTTCCACCTCAGCCCACTTGGTGAACTTGTCCACGGCGACGTAGAGGTAGCGGTAGCCTCCTGGCGCCCGAGGGAACGGACCAAGGATATCCGGTTCCCAGACTGCGAATGGCCATGAGAGGGGTATTGTCTGCAGACCTCCCGCCGGCTGATGGATCTGCTTGGCATGGAATTGGCAGGCCTCGCAAGCTTTCACCAGTTCCGCGGCGTCATTGAGTGCCGTGGGCCAATAGAACCCGCTGAGGAACGCCTTGCCAACGAGAGTCCGTGATGACGAGTGATGTCTGCAGTCTCCACCGTGTATGTCTGCCAGTAGCTCCTTCCCTTGCTCCCTAGAAATCCAACGTAAGGACACATCATTCGGTCGTCTCCGGTAGAGCTCTCCATCCTTGAGGCAGTATGCCGTGGCCTGCCGCACCACACGCTCCGCTTCCTCCTCCTTTTCCGGCAAGGTCCCTCGTGTCAGGTAGCTCCTGAGCTCTATGATCCAGCACCCTTCCTGAGGCTCCAGCGCCAGGAGCAGGCGCACTCCTGAGGTCGGGCCGCAGACTAGGGCTCCCGAGGCAGGTGGCTGGGGGAGCTCCTCCTGAGGCTGCGCCGTGCTTGACAGTGATGGCATCGCCGAGGGCTTGAAGAGCCGCTCCTCGAAGACGCCAGGCTCCTGAGGTAGCCGCCTGGATGCCCTTTTGGCGATGTCATCAGCCTCTTGATTGGTTCCGCGAGGCACATGCTGCAACTCCAGCCCCCAGAATTGCTTCTCCATCCTGCGGACCTCCGCGAGGTAGGCTTCCATGTGCTCGTCCTTCGGCTCGTATACTTTGTTGGAGAAGTTGACGAGGAGCTGCGAATCACCCTTGATGGTGAGGCGCTTCACCCCCAGGGTGACTGCGGCTTTCAGGCCTGCTATCAGGCCTTCGTATTCTGGTATGTTGTTGGAGACCTTTTCTCCGTGCTGGAAACAGAGTTGCACGGCGTAGTAGAGCTTGTCTTGAGTGGGAGATATGAGCACCGCACCAGCCCCCGCGCCGTGTCGGGAGAACGCCCCGTCGAAGTACATGACCCAACCGTCCGGTGCCTCGCTTCCCGGGGAGAGTGATCCATCCTCGCCAGCCTCGAGGCCTGGCACCTCTGCCCATTCCGCCACAAAGTCCGCAAGCGCGGCCCCCTTGATGACTCTGGTTGTGCTGAATTCTATCTGAAACGCTTGCAGCTTGATGTTCCACTCAGCGACTCTTCCAGCTGAGTTGGGGCTCCTGAGCACCCTTTCCAAGGGGTATGCTGAGATGACCTTGATGGGATGGCCTTGGAAATAGTGCCGCAGCTTGCGCAAGGCTACCAATAGCATGAGGAGGAGTTTCTGAGGCATGGGGTACCACGCCCTCGCATCCCGTAACACTGTGCTGACGAAGTATACATGGTGCTCGACGAGGTTGGTAGTGCTGGCGCTGCTAGCGTCCTTCGGAGGCCGGGGCGCCTCCTGAGACAATGGAGCCCCCAGCGGCTGGTCGCTTGGAGGAAGGGCCTCTTCTGTTCCGGGTGTGCTTCCCTGCAGCGGCTGATCCTTCTCGGCTACGGTCGCGGTCTCTGTGAGGCCCTCTTGGTCCTGCTTTGCTTTGACCCGGACGGTCGCTGCGGCCTTGGTCCAACGCTCCTCCCTAACTGCCACCAGGGCTGCGCTGGCAGAGTAGGGGTGGCTGCAAGGTATAGCACCAGGGGCTCTTGAGGACGCGGAGCCACCATCACCGGAGGGCTGGTTAAGTACCTTTTGAGATCCTGGAACGCCTTGTCAGCCTCTTCAGTCCATTCAAAGGGGCCCTTCTTCTTCATCATCTTGAAGAAGGGCAGCGCTCGTTCCCCCAGCTTGGAGATGAAGCGTCCTAGTGCGGTCACACGCCTGGTGAGCTTCTGCATCTCTCTGAGGGTCTTCGGCGGGCTCATGTCCTCAACTGCTTTCACCTTTTCTGGGTTGGCCTCGATGCCCCGGTGGGACATGAGGAAGCCCAGGAGCTTGCCCGAGGGGACTCCAAACACACACTTCTCCGGGTTGAGTCGCAGGTCCACTTCGTTGAGGCTCGCAAAGGTTTCCTCCAAGTCCTGTATCAGGGTTTTTTCCTCCCGAGACTTCACCACAAAGTCATCAACGTAAGCCTCAGCATTCCTCTCGAGCTGCCGACCCAAGGCGATGTGCATCAGCCGCTGAAAGGTCGCACCTGCATTGCGCAGCCCGAACGGCATGCATGTATAGCAGTACACTCCACACGGGGTCAGGAAAGCCGTCTTTTCCACATCTTCTACTACCATCTTCATCTGGTGATAGCCGGAGAAGGCATCCAGGAAGCATAACAGGTCGCACTCAGCGGTGGAGTCGATGATCTGGTCGATGCGAGGGAGTGGGAATGGATCCTGCGGGCAGGCCTTGTTGAGGTTGGTGAAGTCGACACACATGCGTTCCTTTCCCCCCTTCTTTGGCACGACAACCGGGTTAGCCAACCAATCTGGGTAGCGGACCTCGCGAATGACCCCTGCCGCCTCCAACTTGTGGGTCTCTTGGACGATGAAAGCTTGCTTCTCAGTGGACTGCCGCCTCGCCTTCTGCTTCACGGGGCGCATGTTGGGGCACACGTTGAGGTGATGCTCAATTACGCCCCTCGGGACCCCTGCTAGCTGATCAGGTTCCCACGCGAATACCTTCTTGTTCGCGCGTAGGAACTTCACCAAGGCCTCCTCCTGCTCGGGCTCGAGTTTGGCGCCTATGGTGAAGGTGGCGCTAGTAGATCCGTCCTCGTCGACCAGTACCTGCTTGGTTTCCGCCTTGTCTTGGGTGAATAGCTGCTTCTTCTTGGCTGGTGCAGCCCCCTTGGGCTCAGGGGCGTCTGAACCGGCGGGCTGCGCCACCGCCATGCTCTTGAAGGCAAGCTTGAGCGCTTGCAACGCATCGCCGGTGTCTCCAGACACGGTGAGGACGCTGCTACTCCCGGGCATCTTCATGAGGTTGTACGCTGGGTGAGTTGCGGCCATGAATCGGGCTAGTGCCGGGTAGCCGAGGATTACGTTGTATGGGAGGCCGATGGGGGTGATGTCGAAGTCGATTAGCTCCGTGCGGAAGTTGTCATAGGTGCCAAAGGTCACCGGAAGGCGGATCTGCCCCAGGGAGCTGGTGGAGCCGCCTCCGACACCCAAGAAGGGCTTGCTGGGCTGAAGTCGCTCCGGCGGTACGTGGAGGAGGCTGAAGGCTTCCACCAAGAGCACGCTGAGGCCAGCACCGCCGTCGATGAGGGTCCTAGTGACGGCCACCTGATAGATGGTGGGGGTGCACAGCATTGGGAGCGCGCCCGAGCAGGCTGAGTTGGAGGGGTGATCATCCGAGCTGAAGGCCAGATCGGCTTTAGACGCCGCCCAGCCCAGAGGAGCCCCATGCAGCACGGAAGCGGTGCCGATCTGGCGGACGAATGGCTTGATGTGGCGGCCTGAAGGCGGTGCCTGCGAGCCACTTAGGAGAGCTGCGACGACCGGGTGCGCCGGTGCAGCGTACTGGGCGAGGAAGAGGCCGCGCAGCTCCCCCCAAGAGGCCACGGAAGCCGTCGGCAGGTGGCGCAGCCACATGCGCGGGACGCCGGTGAGGGCCATGGGAAACCAGTTAGCCATGACCTTATCGTCACCCCCGGCCTCGAGGACGGCCTCCTCGTACGCCAGTAGGAAAGCCAGCGGATCGGTCGTGCCGTTGTAGCACAGTGGCATCTCCGGCTTGAACTTGTTCGGCCATTGCACCTGTCGCAAGGCGGGGGCCAAGGCTCGGAGCCCCCTGGCCCCCGTGCTAGCGCTGGCAACCGGAGCGGGCGGCGTGTTGCCATCATGAGGGCGAACCGCGGTGTTGGCGAAGAGCGGGTCGGTGGAAGGGAAAGCTCTGGCGCACCCCTACCTGGCACGCCAAATGTCGGATTTCGGGTTCCGGTAGACCCTCAAGGTTCGAACTCTGGGGTGCGCGCGGAGATCACACCTCCTTCCTACCCACGTCTCGTCGCCTCGCAAGGATCTAAACTACACGAAGAACAACACAAGGGACACGAGGTTTATACTAGTTCGGGCCACCATTGTGGTGTAATACCCTACTCTAGTTTGTGGTGTGGTGGATTGGCTCAGGGGGCTGATGATGAATAATACAAGGGAAGAACAGCCTCGCGAGGGGCTGTTCTTGGCTGGTGCGATGAACTACTTGGGTGAGTTCAGTCGCCTCTCTCTCTCTCTAGTCTACCCAAAATCTGGATCTCTAGTTGCCCAAAATCTCTTCCCCCTCTCTCTGTGGTGGCTAGCTCTATTTATAGAGGGAGGCCCTGGGCCTCTTCCCAAATATTGAGCGGGAAGGGCGCCAACAATTGGCCATTTTGAAGGGGAACATCTAGTACACTCATCCTGGCTAAAGTTGGTCCTCGCCTGCCAAATACTCTGGCGGTGACGTCGGCTTGGGCTCCATGATGACCTCCATCCTGCCGTTCTGCTGGTCTTGGTCTTGTTGCATCGAAATGGTTGCCTTTGCTTGATACTCTTGCCTGCGCTTGCCCCCTTTGCACCAAAGAGGAAACAAGGACTCTGCACAGGCCGGCGCCCGCCTAGCGCCCGCCTGGCCTCGGTCGTCATGGCTTGCGTCACGGGCACCTCATGAGGTACCCTGCCTTGATCTCTCCGCCTCCTCGCGAGCCAGCCTGACGAGGCTGTGCCCGAGGAAGCCTCTTGTCGTCTGCCCTGCGAGGCTTGGCCCCTCGCGAGGGTCTTGAGCATGTGTTGATGAAGATGGGTCGTACTGGGCCACTCCCTAAGCCACGCCACAGGCCGCAGGCAGGCAAGTCTAGGTACCCCGGTTCCCAGGACACCGACACCGAAGAACACTGTGGGGCGAGGGCGGTGCGGTCACACACCGCCCGCCCTTACTCCGCGGCAGGTGCGAGCAGCTGCAAGGGCCTCAAGCCACGCCGCGGCCACGGCGCCGCACACTCGGCGGGAGGAAGCAAACATGAGAGCTGCGCTCACCGTGGCACGGGAGCTGCTGCGATGCAGGTTGATGGAGAGCGGTCGGGACGCGTTGCTGGAATGCGTCGCCGAGCTCCTGGATGCCGCGGCCTCGGGGGCACCGCCCTTCTGCTTCTAGCTCGCACCCCGGGCCTCGGCCGGACCAATCGGCGGACCTCTCCACGCCTGCGCACCCCCAAGAACGCCCTAAGGCTTCATCGACACCAGCTCAACCATCGGCGCCGGACGCCGGGTCGCACCCGCGCCACCATCGGTGAATGAGGGCATGCGCGCTACCGCCTACGGCCCGGGCGGGCCGCTGCCCTACCATCCTCAAGACGGCGCGCTAGGCCGAGCAACATGGAGTGTGGGGCACTACGGGGAAGTCTTCGCGGCGGCAGCTTCGGAGGCTTATGTGCCCCACATGGTGGATCGGGAGTACGCGCAGGAAGACGACCCTGGCTCGCTCCTCGGGCCAGGCTGGGAAGAAGAGACGCCAGAGGCCGAGCCCTTCCAGGAGCCTCAAGGGAGCCTCACCAACCGCGCCGACAGCAGCAGTTACCGGGTACCGCTAATTCCTCAGGAGCAAGCTATGCTAACCATGGGTCATGGGAGGGTCAGGTCGCAGCAGCGGGCAGCTGCCCCAGCTCAGCAGTGTCGGATTTCGGGTTCCGGCAAACCCTTGAGGTTCGAACACTGGGGTGCGCACGAAGATCTCTCCCCTACCATCTCACATCTTGAAGTCTCGCAAAGATCTAAGCAAGAAAGATGAACACACAAGGGACACGAGATTTATACTGGTTCAGGCCACCATTGTGGTGTAATACCCTACTCCAGTGTGTGGTGTGGTGGATTGCCTCAGGGGCTGATGATGAATAGTACAAAGGGAGAACAGCCTCGTGAGGGGCTGTTCTTGAGCTGGTGCAATGAACTGCTTGGGTGAGTTCAGTTGCTTCTCTCTCTCTCTGGTCGATCTCCAGATGCGATCTCTCCCCCTTTTCTACCTTGTGGTGGCTAGTCCTATTTATAGGCGGAGGCCCTGGGCCTCTTCCCAAATAATGAGCGGGAAGGGCGCCAACAATTGGCCATTTTGAAGGGGAACATCTGGTACACTTATCCTGACTAAAGTTGGTGTTCGGCTGCCAAAGGTCCTGACGGTGACGCCGCCCTGGGCTACACGGTGACCTCCATCCTGCCGTTCTGCTGGTCTTGGTCTTGTTGCACCGAAACAGTAACCTTTGCCTGATGCCTTGGCCTGTGCTTGCAATAATGTGAATGTACAAGGACTAATAGCAGCTTAGTAGTAAGGATCAGGATGGAAGATAGTATGAAGCCAACCAACGATAGTAGTCAAGCAATGAAGTCAAACAGGTACGACAAATAGGCAATGACTTCATGAAGACAAACTCTAAGTAAAGGGAGGGAGAGGATAGAACCAGTCACTTGTTGAAGACACAGGATTTGTTGGACCAGTTCCAGTTGCTGTGACAACTGTACGTCTGGTTAGGGAGGCTGAGATTCAACTCAGAAGACCGCGTCTTCACCTTATTCCCCTTGAGCTAAGGACACACAGTCCTCGCCCAATCACTCTGGTAAGTCTTCAAGGTAGACTTCTGAACCTTCACAGACTTCGTTCACCAGCGATCCACAATGACTCTTGGATGCTCAGAACGCGATGCCTAACCGGCTGGAGGATTCACAGTCCTCAAGTGTAATAAGTCTTCAGGTCACGCAGACAGAAAGACTTCAGTGATGCCTAACACTCTTTGGCTCTAGGTGTTTGGGCTTTGTCCTCGCAAGGATTTCTCTCTCTCAAAGGCTTCGAGGTGGGTTGCTCTCAAACGACAAAAGCCGTGCACTAACTCTGAGCAGCCACCAATTTATGGTGTAGGGGGTGGGCTATTTATAGCCACTAGGTAACCCGGCCTGATATGTCCGAAATGACCCTGGGTTACTAAGGAACTGACACGTGTTCCAACGGTCGGATTTCAAACACACATGGCAACTTTACTTGGGCTACAAGCAAGGCTGACTCATCCAGCTCTGGATAAGATTTGCTCTCATTGTCTTCGCTCGAAGACATAGGATTTGGGTTGAGCATCACTTCAGTCATTCTAACTTTGTTCACTTGGACCCCACTTAACAGTATGGTGGTTCCTATGACTCAACAAAGAAGAAAAAGGAAACAACGAAACGACACAGTCTTCGCGCTCCATAGTCTTCACACAATGTCTTCTCATGTCATAGTCTTCAATATGAATATCTTCACATACCACCATTGTCGTCAATGTCTTCATACATTTTTAGGGGTCATCTCCGGTAGGTAAACCGAATCAATGAGGGACACTATCTGCGTTATCCTGCAATTCTCACAAACGCATTAGTCCCTCAACCAAATTTGTCGTCAATACTCCAAAACCAACTAGGGGTGGCACTAGATGCACTTACAGGCGCGCCAGGTAGGGGTGCGCTGTAGCTTCTCCTCCGTCGATCTGCGCTCCGCCCTCATGACAAGCGCCCCGCCACCAGCTCCAACGGCCGGAGCTGAAGACGGGGCCAGGGGGCTCCGAGCCCTGGCCCCCGCCCTTCGGCAGGTGCGATGGCCACCCAAGTTCAGGCCGGAGATGCCGCCGTGCTACTACAGCGTGGCGGACCCGTCGCCGTTCCTGCTGGCATACGAGGAGGCCGTCCTCGTGGCCGGGGGCGACGACAAGGTCATGGCCAACTGGCTCCCCATGGCCCTCGCCGGCGAGCCGCGCGCCTGGCTGCTCAACCTCCCTGGATCCATGGTGGCGTCCTGGGGGGAACTCCGCGACCTCTTCACTGCTCGCTACGCGGTGCCGGCGCACCACGCGGTCACATCCCTGCTGGGCGGATCTCAAGCACCGCCTTCAGATCGCCACGTCAAGCCGTTCCTCCGTCAGATTGGTGCCGCTTCCAAGCGCCTGATAACCCACAAGTATAGGGGATCGCAACAGTTTTCGAGGGTAGAGTATTCAACCCAAATTTATTGATTTGACACAAGGAGAGACAAAGAATATTCTCAAGTATTATCAGTTGAGTTGTCAATTCAACCACACCTGGATAACTTAGTATCTGCAGCAAAGTATTTAGTAGCAAAGTAATATGGAAGTAACGGTAAAGGTAGAAAAAGTAATATTTTTGGGTTTTGTAGTGATTGTAACAGTAGCAACGGAAAAGTAAATAAGCAAAGAACAATATGTGAAAAGCTCATAGGCATTGGATCGGTGATGGAGAATTATGCCGGATGTGGTTCATCATGTAACAGTCATAACATAGGGTGACACAGAACTAGCTTCAATTCATCAATGTAATGTAGGCATGTATTCCGAATATAGTCATACATGCTTATGGAAAAGAACTTGCATGACATCTTTTGTCCTACCCTCCCATGGCAGTGGGGTCCTAATGGAAACTAAGGGATATTAAGGCCTCCTTTTAATAGAGTACGAGACCAAAGCATTAACACATAGTGAATACATGAACTCCTCAAACTAGGATCATCACCGGGAGTGGTCCCGATTATTTTCACTTCGGGGTTGCCGGATCATAACACATAGTAGGTGATAAAGACTTGCAAGATAGGATCAAGAACTCACATATGTTCATGAAAACATAATAGGTTCAGATCTGAAATCATGGCACTCTGGCCCTAGTGACAAGCATTAAGCATAGCAAAGTCATAGCAACATCAATCTCAGAACATAGTGGATACTAGGGATCAAACCCTAACAAAACGAACTCGATTACATGATAAATCTCATCTAACCCATCACCGTCCAGCAAGCCTATGATGGAATTACTCACGCACGGTGGTGAGCATAATGAAATTGGTGATGGAGGATGGTTGATGATGACGACAACGACGGATTCCCCTATCCGGAGCCCCGAACGGACTCCAGATCAGCCCTCCCGAGAGGTTTTAGGGCTTGGCGGCGGCTCCGTATTGTAAAACGCGATGAATCATTCTCTCTGATTTTTTTCTCCCCGAACACAAATATATGGAGTTGGAGTTGATGTCGGTGGAGCGTCAGGGGGCCCACGAGGCAGGGGGCGCGCCCAAGGGGGCAGGCGCGCCCCCCACCCTCGTGGACAGGTGGAGGCCCCCTTACGTGGATTCTTCTTCCATTATTTTTAAAATTTTCCAAAAATGCGTTCAGGTTAGTACAAGTGAAGGCTAGCAAAAGACTGGGAAGCGACCAACTAGAGAGCGACAATAGTCATGAACATGCATTAAAATTAATAAACATTGAGTGCAAGCATGAGTAGGATATAATCCACCATGAACATAAATATCGTGAAGGCTATGTTGATTTGTTTCAACTACATGTGTGAACATGTGCCAAGTCTAGTCACTTGAATCATTCAAAGGAGGATACCACCCCACTATACCACATCACAACCATTTTAATAGCATGTTGGCACGCAAGGTAAACCATTATAACTCATAGCTAATCAAGCATGGCATAAGCAACTATAGTCTCTAATTGTCATTGCAAACATGTTTATTCATAATAGGCTGAATCAGGAATGATGAACTAATCATAATTACAAAAACAAGAGAGGTCGAGTTCATACCAGTTTCTCTCATCTCAATCAGTCCATCATACATCATCATAATTTCCTTTCACTTGCACGACCGAACAATGTGAATAATAATAAGAGTGCACGTGCATTGGACTAAGCTGGAATCTGCGAGCATTCAATAAACAGGAGAAGACAAGGTAATATGGGCTCTTGGTTAAATCAACAATAATGCATATAAGAGCCACTTCAATAATTTAATTATGGTCTTCTCCTAACGACCCCCGAAGAAAAGAAAAGAAATAAAACTATTTACACAGGAAAGCTCCCAACAAGCAAAAGAAGAACGGGGAAATCTTTTTGGGTTTTCTTTTTAATTATTACTACTACAACAAGAAAGTAAACTAGCTAAAAGCTATTACTAATTTTTTTGTTTTTTCTTAAAGTTTATCAAACACACAAGAAGAAAGCAAGAAAAAGAAAATAAACTAGCATGGATATTACAGTGAAAAAGTATGAGCACCGTCATCTAGCAATGAGTGTGTGAACATGAATGTAATGTCAGTGGGAAATACGTACTCCCCCAAGCTTAGGCTTTTGGCCTAAGTTGGTTTATTGCCACAGATGGCCTGGCGGATATCCAAAGTTATAACCGGGGTTGTACTGAGATGAAGAAGACTCTGACTGCCACTGGTTGGCAATCATCTCCGGATCCCACTGGTAATTAGATTGTCGTGGAGGTTTAAATTGTGGTTCCGGCTCTGGCTCTGTGGCTGATGTAGGGTTCCGGTAGGTGTGAATGGCCGCCAACGGAACTAGATACGAGCCTGCAGATAAATCAAACAAGGAAGGAGCAGGCAAGGTAATAGTCTCAGGGTGATGTTTATCAAAGAACAATTTGTATTTAAGCGCCCCTTCCCTATTCTTGACAATAAAATCATGCACTACCATACTCTTATAATCTAAATAAGCAGTGGGCAGTAATTTATCTTCTTTTTCATAGTGCCTAATAGGTATGTTATGATGTGCAGCAAGGCGTGAAGCGTAAATACCTCCAAAGATGGGGCCCTTTGTACGGTTCAAACTTAACCGTTTAGCAATAATACCGCCCATACTAACAGTGTTATCACAGAATAAACCATGGAACAAAATGATAATATCAGGAACACTAAGGTTTCCACAATTTCCGCGACCAATTAAGTAACGACTAGCAAATATAGCAAAGTAGTGTAAAACAGGAAAATGTATGCTAGTGATTCTTGCATCGGAAACCTTCCTAGTTTCCCCTACAGTAATAGTATCAATGAACCCGTCCACATCTTTACGATGTGGTTCCTCTAAGCTACCCTCGAAAGGTATTTTGCAAACCTTGCAAAATTCATCTAGTGACATCTTCTTAACCACATCATATAAATGAAACTCTACTAAAGGAGGTGATTCCTTAGGATAATAGTAGAAGTTTTGCACAAAAGTATTGGTGAGTAAGAGATACTGTTTGCGTTGGTCGCGGAGGAAGTCGGTGAGGCCTGCATTCTCAGCCAATTCATAAAAATCATCATAAATCCCGGTTGTACTCAGGAAATCATCGGAAGGCCATTCACACGGCCGAACCTCCGCGGTACGAGGCAAATTATATTTGGGCCTCTCTACTTCCTCACTTTGATTTTCCTTCGAGCTTCGGCTTGATGAGCCCCTCAAAAATCTCTTCATTATTTTCTAAAAAATTCTGAAATTTTTAGTAACTTCAAACAAAAGTGAACTAAGCTCAACAAAATTGATAGCAACTACTCCTACAAGTGCCTAGAGACTATATCATGCATTAGAACTACTTGGAACCATATAAATTTGACATGCAAGCTCAAGAACATGGTCACCTAGGCAGCACAAATTTGCAATGTATAAAGCACTAGAACAAAAACTAATTGGACCAATGGAGGAGTCACATACCAAGGATCAATCCCCCCAAGCAGTTTTGTGAGAGGTGCTTTGAGCAAGGAGATTGAAAATCGCAGCAAAATGAGCTAGAACTCGTGCTTGAGAAGGGTGGTGATTTTTTTGGGAGGAAGAAGAAGTGTGTGGGTGTAGGAATAAGTGGAGGGGGGCCACCGTGGGCCCACGAGGCAGGGGGCGCGCCCTGGACCCTCGTGGCCAGGTGCTTGCTCTCCCTGCTGTGTTCTCATTGCCAGATATTCTCAAATATTCCAGAAAAAATCATATTAAATTGGCTGGGTATTTGGAGAACTTTTATTTTCGGGGTATTTTTATATTGCACGGATAAATCAGAAAACAGACAGAAAAATACTATTTTTACTTTATTTCAACTAAATAACAGAAAGTAGAGAGAGGGTACAGAAGGTTGTGCCTTCTAGTTTCATCCATCTCATGCTCATCAAAAGGAATCCACTAACAAGATTGATCAGGTCTTGTTAACAAACTCATTCCGAATCGCATGAAACCGGAGAAATTTCGAATAACACTATGTTACCTCAATGGAGATATGCACATCCCCAATAATAAGAATATCATATTTCTTCTTGACAGTGGGAAGAGGAAATTCAAAACCTCCAAAAATAATCGATGGAACTTTTCCAATAGAATTGGTACTATGAACTTGAGGTTGTTTCCTCGGAAAGTGTACCATATGCTCATTACCATTAACATGAAAAGTGACATTGCCTTTGTTGCAATCAATAACAGCCCCTGCAGTATTCAAAAAAGGTCTTCCAAGAATAATAGACATACTATCGTCCTCGGGAATATCAAGAATAACAAAGTACATTAAAATAGTAACGTTTGCAACCACAACAGGCACATCCTCACAAATACCGACAGGTATAGCAGTTGATTTATCGGCCATTTACAAAGATATTTTAGTAGGTGTCAACTTATTTAAATCAAGTCTATGATATAAAGAGAGAGGCATAACACTAACACCGGCTCCAAGATCACATAAAGCAGTTCTAACATAATTTCTTTTAATGGAGCATGGTATAGTAGTTACTCCTGGATCTCCTAGTTTCTTAGGTATTCCACCCTTAAAAGTGTAATTAGCAAGCATGGTGGAAATTTCAGCTTCCGGTATCTTTCTTTTATTAGTAACAATATCTTTCATATACTTAGCATAAGGATTCATTTTGAGCATATCAGTTAATCGCATACACAAGAAGATAGGTCTAATCATTTCAGCAAAGCGCTCAAAATCCTCATCATCCTTTTTCTTGGATGGTTTGGGAGGAAAAGGCATGGGTTTCTGAACCCAAGGTTCTCTTTCCTTACTTTGTTTCCTAGCAACAAAGTCTCTATTATCATAACGTTGATTCTTTGATTGTGGGTTATCAAGATCAACAACAAGTTCAATTTCTACATCATTATTATTACTATGTTGAGCATCATCATGAACATCATCATTAACATTATCACTAGGTTCATGTTCATTACCAGATTGTGTTTCAGCATCAGAAATAGAAATATCATTTGGATTCTCAGGTGGTTCAGCAATAGGTTCACTAGAAGCATGCAAAGTCCTATCATTTTTCTTTTTCTTCTTTTTAGAAGGACTAGGTGCATCAATATTATTTCTCTGAGAATCTTGCTCAATTCTCTTAGGGTGGCCTTCAGGATACAAAGGTTCCTGAGTCATTTTACCGGTTCTAGTAGCCACTCTAACAGCATAGTCATTATTCTTATTATGTAATTCACTGAGCAAATCATTTTGAGCTTTAAGTACTTGTTCTACTTGAGTGGTAACCATAGAAGCATGTTTAATAATGAGTTTAAGTTCACCTTTAACTCTAGACATATAATCACCCAAGTGTTCAAGCATATCGGAATTGTATTTCAATTTTCTACGAAAATAAGCACTAAAATTTTCTTGTTTAACAATAAAATTGTCAAACTCTTCTAAGCACTATCTAGCAGACTTATAACGAGGTATATCACCTTTATCAAATCTATAGAGAGAATTTACCTTTACTACCTGTGTCGGGTTATTAAGACCATGAGTTTCTTCAATAGGTGAGGGATTAAGATCATATGTTTCTTCAACAGGCGGTAAATTTAGACCCTGTATTTCTTCAATAGGAGGTAAATTCTTAACATCTTCAGCTTTTATACCTTTTTCTTTCATAGATTTCTTTGCCTCTTGCATATCTTCACGACTGAGAAATAGAACACCTCTCTTCTTCAGAGTTGGTTTAGGAATAGGCCCAGGAAGTGTCCAATTATTTTCATTTGTCAACATATAATTCAATATAATTTCAGCTTCATCCGGTGTTCTTTCCCTGAAAATAGAACCAGCACAACTATCCAGGTAATCTCTGGAAGCTTCGGTTAGTCCATTATAAAAGATATCAAGTATTTCATTTTTCTTAAGAGGATGATCAGGCAAAGCATTAAGTAATTGGAGAAGCCTCCCCAAGCTTGTGGGAGACTCTCTTCTTTAGTTTGCACAAAGTTGTATATATCCCTTAAAGCAGCTTGTTTCTTATGAGCAGGCAAATATTTAGCAGAGAAGTAATAAATCATATCCTGGGGACTACGCACACAACTAGGATCAAGAGAGTTGAACCATATCTTAGCATCACTCTTTAATGAGAACAGAAATATTTTAAGGATATAAAGGTAGCAAGTTCTCTCATCATTAGTGAACAGGGTGGCTATATCATTTAATTTAGTAAGATGTGCCACAACAGTTTCAGATTCATAGCCCTAAAAAGGATCAGATTCAACCAAAGTAATTATATCAGGATCAATAGAGAATTCATAATCCTTATCAGTAACACAGATAGGTGAAGTAGCAAAAGCAGGGTTAGGTTTCATCCTAGCATTAAGAGATTGCTACTTCCATTTAGCTAATAACTTCTTAAGATCACTTCTATCATTGCAAGCTAAAATAGCTCTAGCAGATTCTTCATCCAAAACATAACCCTCAGGCACAACAAGTAATTCATATTTATTAGGGGGAGAGTCTTCATAATCACTATCTTCAATATTATCAGTTTCAATAATTTCACTCTCTCTAACCCTAGCAAGTTGTTCATCAAGAAATTCACCAAGTGGCACAGTAGTATCAAGCATAGAAGTAGCTTCATCATAAGTATCATGCATAGCAGAAGTGGCATCATCAATAACATGCGACATATCAGAATTCATAGCAGAAGCAGTGTAACGCCCCGGACACACCCGCCGGTGGTCGTTACTCCTAGCGGGATCTAGACTGGCCCCACAGATCAATACTAGTC
Source organism: Triticum urartu (assembly GCF_003073215.2). NCBI lineage: Eukaryota > Viridiplantae > Streptophyta > Magnoliopsida > Poales > Poaceae > Triticum > Triticum urartu. The sequence goes on along the minus strand of NC_053026.1, from coordinate 458,053,459 downwards.
TTTTCTGCGCACTTTGTCCTCACTCGTGCGCACCCGGGAACAACTTCCCGGTCGGTCACCCATCCTGACACTACTCCAAGCTGAGCACACTTAACTTTGGAGTTCTGTCCGAATGGGCTCCCGGAAAAGAAGGAATTCCTTATTGATATGAGTAGTCTATCATCCTTAATAAGCCAGGCCATCACATACACCCCCACTCAGAGGAACCGACGTCCTCGTCGGGCCACAGGAATGTTCCCTCTTGGCACATACGTCTGTGCTTCCAGTCCGGTACATGTGCCATGCTGGGTGCCACGACGGGTCACAAACGTCATGAAGTCATGAACAACATGACCACGCACCTGTCCGCAACCATCCGTGTAACCGCGAGGGTCGGCTCTGATACCAACTTGTAACGCCCCAGACACACCCGCCGGTGGTCGTTACTCCTGGCGGGATCTAGACTGGCCCCACAGATCAATACTAGTCTTTTCTGCGCACTTTGTCCTCACTCGTGCGCACCCGGGAGCAACTTCCCGGTCGGTCACCCATCCTGACACTACTCCAAGCTGAGCACACTTAACTTTGGAGTTCTGTCCGAATGGGCTCCCGGAAAAGAAGGAATTCCTTATTGATATGAGTAGTCTATCATCCCTAATAAGCCAGGCCATCACAAGCAGGTTTAGGTGTCACAAGCTTACTCAAAACAAAAGGTGAATCAAGTGCAGAGCTAGATGGCAGTTCCTTACCTCCCCTCATAGTTGAGGGATAAATTTTTGTTTTTGCGTCTTTCAAGTTCTTGATAGTGACCAGCAGATATAAATCCCAGTGACTCAAAGAATAGAGCTATGCTCCCTGGCAACAGCGCCAAAAAATAGTCTTGATAACCCACAAGTATAGGGGATCGCAACAGTTTTCGAGGGTAGAGTATTCAACCCAAATTTATTGATTCGACACGAGGGGAGCCAAAGAATATTCTCAAGTATTAGCGGTTGAGTTATCAATTCAACCACACCTGGATAACTTAGTGTCTACAGCAAAGTATTTATTAGCAAAGTAATATGGAAGTAACGGTAAAGGTAGCAAAAGTAATATTTTTGGGTTTTGTAGTGATTGTAACAGTAGCAACGGAAAAGTAAATAAGCGAAGAACAATATGTGAAAAGCTTGTAGGCATTGGATCGGTGATGGAGAATTATGCTGGATGTGGTTCATCATGTAACAGTCATAACATAGGGTGACACAAAACTAGCTCCAATTCATCAATGTAATGTAGGCATGTATTCCGAATATAGTCATACGTGCTTATGGAAAAGAACTTGCATGACATCTTTTGTCCTACCCTCCCGTGGCAGAGGGGTCCTAATGGAAACTAAGGGATATTAAGGCCTCCTATTAATAGAGTACCGGACCAAAGCATTAACACATAGTGAATACATGAACTCCTCAAACTACGGTCATCACCGGGAGTGGTCCCGATTATTGTCACTTCGGGGTTGCCGGATCATAACACATAGTAGGTGACTATATACTTGCAAGATAGGATCAAGAACTCACATATATTCATGAAAACATAATAGGTTCAGATCTGAAATCATGGCACTCGGGCCCTAGTGACTAGCATTAAGCACAGCAAAGTCATAGCAACATCAATCTCAGAACATAGTGGATACTAGGGATCAAACCCTAACAAAACTAACTCGATTACATGATAAATCTCATTCAACCCATCACCGTCCAGCAAGCGTACGATGGAATTACTCACACACGGCGGTGAGCATAATGAAATTGGTGATGGAGGATGGTTGATGATGACGATGGCGACGGATTCCCCTCTCCGGAGCCCCGAACGGACTCCAGATCAGCCCTCCCAAGAGGTTTTAGGGCTTGGCGGCGGCTCCGTATCGTAAAACGCTATGAATCCTTCTCTCTAATTTTTTTCTCCCCGAACATGAATATATGGAATTGGAGTTGAGGTCGGTGGAGCGTCAGGGGGCCCACGAGGCAGGGGGCGCGCCGAGGGGGGCAGGCACGCCCCCCACCCTCGTGGACAGGTGGAGGCCCCCCTGATGTGGATTCTTCTTCCAGTGTTTTTTATATTTTCCAAAAATACATTCCGTGGAGTTTCAGGTCATTCCGAGAACTTTTGTTTCTGCACATAAATAACACCATGGAAAGTCTGCTGAAAACAGCGTTAGTCCGGGTTAGTTCCATTCAAATCATGCAAGTTAGAGTCCAAAACAAGGGCAAAAGTGTTTGGAAAAGTAGATACGATGGAGACGTATCAGCGCCCGGTGGCTCCGCCGGGTTGGGCTGCGCTAGAGGCCGACCTCACCTTCGGCTCAGAAGATCACCCCAACGCTACCACCGGCTCGGGCAAGCTCCCAATGCTCTGCACGCCCACCATCTGCAACTTGGCCATCACCAAGACCCTCATCGACGGTGGTGCAGGCCTCAACTTGCTCTCCGTAGAGGCCTTCAACCTTTTTCATGTGCCGCTCGAGTGGCTCAGTCTCAGCAAGCCTTTCTCAGGAGTTGGTGGCGGCACTACCCACTCTCTGGGACAGATCTGCCTCCCAGTCACCTTCGACACGCGCGACAACTATCGCACCGATCTGGTCGACTTCGACATCGCCCGCATCGGCCTCCCGTATAACGCCATCCTCGGGTACCCAGCTCTCGCCCAGTTCATGGCGGCGACTCATCCGGCCTACAACCTCATGAAGATGCCTGGGAGCAAAGGCGTCCTAACCATCAAGGGGGACACCAAGGAGGCCGTGACGGCACTCAAGCTCGCCCTCAAAATCGCCGCGTCGGTGCAGCCCGCCGACGCGGGCGCCTCCAAGCCCAAGGGAGCATGCCAGCCAAGAAGAAGCAGCTATTGACACAAGACAAGGCGGAAACCAAGCAGGTGCTGGTCAATGAGGACAGGCCCTCAGGAGCCACCTTTACCATAGGTGCCAGCCTAGACCCAGGGCAAGAGGAAGCATTGGTGAAGTTCTTGCGCGCAGACAAGGATATATTCGCGTGGGAGCCCAATCAGCTGGTAGGAGTCCCGATAGAGGTGATTCAGCATCATTTAAGGGTATGCCCCAATGTACGCCCCGTGAAGCAGCGGGCGAGACGACAGTCCACTAAGAAGCAGGCCTTCATCATCCAAGAAACCCGCAAGCTGGAAGCGGCGGGTGCCATTCGCGAGGTTCGGTATCCCAAATGGCTGGCGAACCCTGTCGTAGTGCCGAAGAAAGGCGGGAAGGAACGGATGTGCGTCGACTTCACCAACCTTAACAAAGCCTGCCCCCAAGATCCGTTCCTGCTCCCACGCATCGATCAGACCGTCGACTCCACCGCCAAGTGCGACCTGCTGTGCTTCTTGGACGCGTTCTCAGGATATCGCTAGATCAAGATGGCGGTAGAAGACGTGGAGAAGATAGCCTTCCTGGCCCCGTGTGGGGTGTACTGCTACACTTGCATGCCCTTTGGATTGTGCAACGCGGGCGCAACCTTTCAGCGACTGATGCACATCGCCTTAGGGCGATAGCTCGGAAGAAACACTGAGGCCTACGTCGACGACATTGTGGTGAAGTCTCGAGAGGCAAGGACCTTGATTCAAGACCCGAAAGAGACCTTCGATAGCCTGTGCCATGTGAACTTGCAGCTCAACCCGGAGAAGTGCGTGTTTGGCGTCCCTTCCGGCAAGCTGCTGGGTTTCCTCGTGTCCCACAGAGGGATCGAGGCGAATCCAGAGAAGATCAAGGCCATCGAGGACATGAGCCCACAGCAGACCCTCAGAGAAATGCAGAAGTTGGCTGGTCGGGTGACTGCCTTGGGACGCTTCATCTCCAAGCTAGGAGAATGCGCCCTGCCCTTCTTCAAGCTGATGAAGAAGAAAGGCCCGTTTGAGTGGACCCCGGAGGCTGACCAAGCCTTCCAAGATCTCAAGAGATACATAACTAGCCCACCGGTGATGGTGGCGCCATGGCCTCTCGAGCCCCTAGTGCTCTACCTGGCCGCTACCCCATACTCTGCCAGCGCAGCACTGGTGCCGGTTCGGGAGGAGCGCCAAGCCAAGGGCACGCTGCACCGAGCTATAGCTGAAATGATGCAAGATCAGGAAGGAGCCGCAGCAGCGTCAACAGAAGACCAAGCTCGGCAGGACGACGTCGCAGAGGCCCCTGTAGGCGGTCAGGCACCAGGAGTTCCACCACCTCAGGAGACGTCCGGGCCCCCGCAAGGCACAAGCCTCACCAACGCGCCAGCCCTTGTCGAGCACCCGGTGTATTTTGTCAGCATGGTGTTGCGGGACACAAGGGCACGATATCCCATGCCTCAAAAACTCCTGCTCGCGCTCTTGGTGGCCTCGCGCAAGCTGCGGCACTACTTCCAGGGCCACCCCATCAAGGTCGTCTCAGCCTACCCATTGGAGAGAGTGCTCAGGAGCCTGAACTCCGCTGGAAGGGTCGTTGAGTGGAACATCAAGCTGCAAGCATTCCAGCTGGAGTTCAGCACTACCCGGGTCATCAAGGGAGTCACGCTTGCTGATTTCATGGAAGAATGGACGGATGCCCTGGCTCTTGAAGTAGGCGAAGACCGGTCCACCTCGCCAGGAAGTGAGGCACCAGATGGTTGGGTCATGTACTTCGATGGCGCCTTCGCGCACCAGGGCGCAGGGGCTGGAGCAGTACTCATCTCGCCCACTCAGGACAAGCTCTACTACGCTATGCAGCTCTACTTTCAGCAGGGCGAGAAGGTCTCCAACAACATCGCAGAGTACGAGGGCCTCATAGCTGGCCTGAAGGCCGCATCAGCTCTGGGGGTGAAGCGCCTTGTTGTTAGGGGTGACTCGCTGCTCCTCATCAACTTCTCCAACAAGGTATACGAGCCAAAGGACGAGCATATGGAGGCATACCTCGCGGAGGTGCGCAAGATGGAGAAGCATTTCTTGGGCCTGGAGCTGCAGCACGTGCCCTGGGGCACCAACAAGGAAGCCGACGACATCGCCAGGAGAGCATCCAAGCAGCAGCCACAAGAGCCTGGAGTCTTTGAGGAACGGCTCTTCAAGCCGTCGGCGACACCACCACTTTCAAGCACAGCTCAGCCTCGGGAGGAGCTCCCACAGCCTCCTGCCACAGGAGCCCCGGCCTGTGGCCCGACCTTAGGAGCTCGCTTGCTCTTGGGACTCGAGCCTCAGGAGGCATGCTGGACCAAGGAATTCAAGGAATATCTGATGCAAGGGGCGCTGCCAGAGAAGGAGGAGGATGCAGAGCGTGTGGTTCGGCAAGCCACAGCGTACTGCATCCAGGATGGTGAGTCGTACAGGAAGCGGCCAAATGACATTTTCCTGCGCTGCATTTCTAGGGACCAGGGGAAGGGGCTACTAACTGACATACACGGTGGGGACTGCAGGCACCACTCGTTGTCACGGACCCTCGTCAGCAAAGTATTCCGCAGTGGGTTCTACTGGCCCACTGCGCTCAATGATGCAGGTGAGCTAGTGAAGTCCTGTGAAGCCTGCCAGTTCCACGCCAAGCAAATCCAACAGCCGGCCCAGGGAGAGTGCTCAGGAGCCCGAACTCCGCTGGAAGGGTCGCTGAGTGGAACATCAAGCTGCAAGCATTCTAGCTGGAGTTCAGCACTACCCGGGTCATCAAGGGAGTCGTTCTTGCTGATTTCGTGGTAGAATGGATGGATGCTCAGGCTCTTGAAGTAGGCGAAGACCGGTCCACCTCACCAGGAAGTGAGGCACCAGATGGTTGGGTCATGTACTTTGATGGCGCCTTCGTGCACCAGGGCGCAGGGGCTGGAGCAGTACTCATCTCGCCCACTCAGGACAAGCTCTACTATGCCGTGCAGCTCTACTTTCAGCAGGGCGAGAAGGTCTCCAACAACATCACAGAGTACGAGGGCCTCATAGCTGGCCTGAAGGCCGCAACAGCTCTGGGGGTGAAGCGCCTTGTTGTTAGGGGCGACTCGCAGCTCCTCGTCAACTTCTCCAACAAGGTATACGAGCCAAAGGATGAGCATATGGAGGAATACCTCGTGGAGGTGCGCAAGATGGAGAAGCAGTTCTTGGGCCTAGAGCTGCAGCACGTGCCTCGGGGCACCAACAAGGAAGCCGACGACATCGCCAGGAGAGCATCCAAGCGGCAGCCACAAGAGCCTGGAGTCTTTGAGGAACGGCTCTTCAAGCCATCGGCGACACCACCACTTTCAAGCATAGCTCAGCCTCGGGAGCAGCTCCCACAGCCTCCTGCCACAGGAGCCCCGGCCTGTGGCCCGACCTCAGGAGCTCGCTTGCTCTTGGCGCTCAAGCCTCAGGAGGCATGCTGGACCAAGGAATTCAAGGAATATCTGATGCAAGGGGCGCTGCTGGAGAAGGAGGAGGATGCGGAGCGTGTGGTTCGACAAGCCACGGCGTACTGCATCCAGGATGGTGAGTTGTACAGGAAGTGGCCAAACGATGTTTACCTGTGCTGCATTTCTAGGGACCAGGGGAAGGGGCTGCTAACTGACATACACGGTGGGGACTGCGGGCACCACTCGTCGTCACGGACCCTCGTCAGCAAATTATTCCGCAGTGGGTTCTACTGGCCCACTGCGCTCAACGATGCAGCTGAGCTGGTGAAGTCTTGCGAAGCCTGCCAGTTCCACGCCAAGCAAATCCATCAGCCGGCCCAGGGTCTCCAAACCATTCCGCTCACGTGGCCGTTCGCGGTCTGGGGGCTAGACATCTTGGGCCCGTTCCCTCGAGCGCCTGGGGGCTACCGCTACCTGTACATCACCATCGACAAGTTCACCAAGTGGGCGGAAGTGGAAGCTGTTCGCAACATCCCAGCCGGGTCCGTGGTCAAGTTCATCAGGGGCATCGTGAGCCGTTACGGAGTCCCCAACCGCATCATCACCGATAACGGTTCGCAGTTCACTAGTAACCTCTTCAAAACCTACTGTGCTAACCTTGGAACGCAGATTTGCTACGCTTCGGTGGCGCACCCCAGGAGCAATGGTCAGGCCGAACGCGCCAACGCAGAGGTCTTGAGGGGCCTCAAGACCAGGACCTTCAAGAAGAAGCTCGAGGCCTGTGGCAGGGGCTGGCACGACGAGCTCCAGTCCGTGATGTGGTCCATCCGCACCACCGCCACCAAGCCAATGGGCGAGACCCCATTCTTCCTTGTCTACGGAGCTGAAGCGGTCCTTCCTCATGAGGTCAAGCATCGCTCCGCATGGGTCCTGGCGTTCGATGAAACGCAGCAGGACACCACGTGGGGGATGGACCTCGTGCTGGGGGAGGAGCGTCATCGCGAAGCTGCACTGAGGACGGCAAGGTACCAGCAGGCACTGCGGCGATACCACTGCTGCAACATCCGCTCCAGGACGCTCGAGACTGGTGACCTCGTCCTGAGGAGGGTCCTCTCCAGGGAAGGGCTGCATAAGCTTTCACCCATGTGGGAGGGCCCATTCAAGGTCGTCAACATCTCCAGGCCTAGCGCCGTGCGCCTGGAGACGCAGGACGGGATACCTATCCAGAACGCCTGGAACATCTAGCACCTCCGAAATTTCTTCCCATGAAGCAAGGCCCTGAGCCTATGAAGAAAGGCCCAGAGCCTGTGAAGAAGGCCCGGTGCCTGTGAAGAATCGCCGCCCGTGACGCTCTCACGTAAGTGGGGCTGTACACGCCCCGGAGTCTCAGGAGCGCCGGCCTCAGGCCCTGGGGCTCCCTCCCACGCCTAGTGGCAGCACTTAGCTCCGCGCTGGTGAGATGACTTGAAGACTAGATTAGGTACCGTACGCGGCTTTTCATTTGCTTTCCGTAGTTAGCTCGCTTTTCTTTAATCGAAGTTTGCTTTTGGTGTTCCTTGCTGATTCGATTCCCTCGCCTCTTACCGCATTTTCCGACTCTGGTTCGCTCGTGTTCTCTGTCTCACGTACCTCGCGAGGGGGGGCTAGGCAGGTGCCCTCGCGAGCGTCTTTCTTCTCTCTGCCTCCTCGCGAGCCACCCTCGTTCGAGCCCGAAAGCTGGCGCATCTCTCCTAAATCATGCCCCACGGGTACCGTGATACAAAGCGCCGGGTCAAGGCTTGGGTGAGCGACAAATATCCAGGCAAACTCCCTAACGAATTTTTTGTAGTTCCTAAGCAATCGCAGACCACAAGGTCCAGATGGACACGAGGAAATAAACGCCTCGCAAGGAGGAGGGCGCACCGAATGCACCAGGCTAAGTTATCTCTGCACAAAGTAGCCACACAACACTGAAACAACAAGTGTAGCATAATGGTCAATAAGTTACAATTCGATACATGCCCCTCTGGGCCCATACTGGTTTCATCTTGATGCAGGAAGAAAAAGAGAAACATAACAAAAGTGGTGCTCGCCCCTGCAGCAGCCGACGGAGGCAGGGCCTTGGCGACATCCCGGGTCTAGTCAGACCCCTCCTCGCGCTTCACCGATGCATGGCGGCGAGACGACCCGTTGCCACCTTCGAAGCGGGCGCGGCGGCGTGGAGGCTGATCAAGGCCGCCGCTGCTAGAACTGTTACCAAGGGAAGAGCCACCATAGCCAGACGAGGCACGGCCGGCGGGCTCATCCTCCTCCTCGCCCCGACCATCGCCAAGGCCGAACACCTCCTCGCCGTCGTTCACCTCGGGGCAGCATCCGGCACGGTGACCGTCTTCCCCGAACACCCTCACAAAGAGGGTCGCATCACCGTCGAACTTGAAGTGGAGGGTGCACCGCCTGCCAAGGCCGTGCGCGGGGGCGAACGTCTGCCAGCCGCGGGCCAGAGCAATGTTGCCCATGACGGAGACCTCGACCGCGACCCAAGAAGTCTGGCTGCAGCAACCGTCTGCCTGCAGCCAGAGCCCGCCTGGACCGGAGGCTGGCAGCTCATCGGCGAAGAAGCGGGGGAGCTAGAGCCAGCTACCGGCCGGATCCTCTGACCAGACAACGAACTCCAGCAGCACCTCTGACGCATGGAACCATGGTCGGGGAGATCGCGCAACCACAGCGCGTCTCCTTCCATCGACAGAACTACCACGACCAGAGCGACTCCTGCCGCGCACTGCGGCGCCACCTCGAGAGCCGGGGGCCACAGTGGGGGTCGCGGCATGCTTGCGGGGACGGCCACGTCCTCGCTTGGGCGCCGGGGAGCCGGGTCCCTCCCGAGGGGCCTTGCCTTTCTCCGCGGCGGAGAACCTCTTCGGCAGCGCCATTGCTGCTAGCGGTGGAGCAAGGAGGAAGAAGCAAGTGAACCAAGGAAGAGATGGGCGACGGGGGCTCCTCCCCCCTCCCCATTTATAGCGGAAGAAGGCCAACCGGCGCCTCCCATGATCACAAGTAGTGATGGTTTTCCTTGCATGTCGCAGGGACTTGTCAAGTCGAGCAGTTGCCGAGGCAGCATGGGGAAGTGGAGACGCCCACATCCAATCAACCGAGGTCGCAGGCTTTTGGGGCCCGCGGCCCTCCGTACTTGACCTTTGGCTTCGCCTCGAAGCCAAGCCCGAGCGCACCTTGGCCCCGGGGGCTACTGCCGGCGTTCTGGGAACGGGGGTCCCCAGACTTGCCTGCCTGCGGCCCATGGCGTGGCTTTGCTAGCAGGCCTGTATGGCCCATCTTCATTGACAAGACATTCAAGACCCTTGCGAGGGGCCAAGCCTCGCGAGGCGGACAATGCAAGACCTCCTTAGGAGTGGCCTCACCAGGCTGCCTCGCGAGGAGTGGAGATATCAAGGCGGGGCAAACCTCGCGAGGCTCTCATGACGTGAGCCATGACGATCGACACCAGGCAGGCGCCAAGTGGGCGCCAGCGCACGCAGTGTCCTGTTTTCCTCTTTGGTGCTAAGGAAGCAGGAGCAGGCACGAAGTACCGAGGCGTCAGGCAAAGGTTTCCATATCGGTGCAATGAGACCAAGACCAGCAAACCAGCAGGACGGAGGTCGCCGTGGATCCCAAGACGGCATCATCACCAGAGCCTTTTGCAGGCGAAGATCACTTTTGTCAGGATAGCTTGTACTAGCTGTCCCCTTTCAAAATCGCTCGCCGTTGTTGGCTCCCTTCCTGCTCAAATATTTGGGGAGAGGACCAGGGCCAATATAAGTAGAACTAGCCACCACAATAGAGGGCATTTGATAACACATTCAGAGGCATCTCACCCACACAAGTTAGCCGAGCACAAGAACACCTCAACCTCAGGAGTCTGTTCTTCCCTTTGTACTGTTCATCATCAGCCCAAGAGGCAATCCACCACCACACACTGTAGTAGGGTATTACACCACAACGGTGGCCCGAACTAGTATAAATCTCATGTCTTTCTGTGTTATGAGTTCGTCGAGTTCGTCCGCGAGATCTTAGAGGGCTAGGGCGTAGATCGGTAGGGGGAAGAACTTCGCGCGCACCCCAGAGTTCGAACCTTAAGGGTTTTGCCGGAACCCCACATCCGACAGTTTTGTCGTCCAGAGAATGCTGACAAAGTGTGAAAACTCCAGCGTTTGGGTTTGGGTTTATACAAGTTTTTGGAGAATCTTTTATTTACAAGAAAGTGAGTGGGAGCTCTATAGTGTTTCTAATATTATATGTGGATGACATATTGCTGATGGGAAACAATATAGAACTTTTGGAAAACGTGAAGGAATATTTGAACAAGAGTTTTTCAATGAAGGACCTAGGAGAAGCTGCTTTCATATTAGGCATCAAGATCTATAGATATAGATCGAGACGCTTGATAGGACTTTCACAAAGCACATACCTTGATAAGATTTTGAAGAAGTTCAAAATGGATCAGTTCAAGAAGGGGTTCTTGCCTGTTTTGCTAGGTGTGAAGTTGAGTCATACTCAATGCCAAGCGACTACAGAGGATAGAGAAAAGATGAGTGCCATCCCCTATGTCTCTGCCATAGGCTCTATCATGTATGCGATGTTGTGCACAAGGCCGGATGTCAGCCTTGCCATAACTATGGCCGGAAGGTTTCAAAGTAATCCAGGAGTGGATCACTGGATAGTGGTGAAGAATATCCTTAAGTACCTGAAAAGGACTAAGGAAATGTTTCTCATTTATGGAGGTGATCAAGAGCTTGTCGTAAAGGGTTACATCGATGCAAGCTTTGACACTGATCCAGATGACTCTAAGTCTCAAACCGGATACGTATATATTCTAAATGGGGGAGCGGTAAGTTGGTGCAGTTCCAAGCAAAGTGTGGTAGCTGATTCTACATGCGAAGTGGAGTACATAGCTGCCTCGGAGGCAGCAAAGGAAGGTGTCCGGATGAAGCAGTTCAGGACAGATCTGGAGTTGTGCCCAGTGCACTTGACCCAATGACTCTGTTCTGTGACAACACTGGTGCCATTGCTCTAGCCAAGGAACCAAGGTTTCACAAGAGGACCAGACACATAAAGCGACGCTTCAATTCCATCCGCGATTACATCAAGGAGGAAGACATAAACATTTTCAAAGTGCATACGGACCTGAATGTTACAGATCCATTGACTAAACCTCTTCCACGGGCAAAGCACGATCAACACCAGAACTCTATGGGTGTTAGATTCATTACCATGTAATGCTAGATTATTGACTCTAGTGCAAGTGGGAGACTATTGGAAATATGCCCTAGAGGCAATAATAAAGTGGTTATTATTATATTTCCTTGTTCATGATAATCGTTTATTATCCATGCTATAATTGTATAGACCGGAAACTCAAATACATGTGTGGATACATAGACAACAACATGTCCCTAGTAAGCCTCTATCGGACTAGCTCGTTGATCAAATATGGCTATGGTTTCCTAGCCATGGACATGAGTTGTCATTTGATAACGAGATCACATCATTAGGAGAATGATGTGATGGACAAGACCCAAACTATGAACATAGCATATGATCGTATCAAGTTTATTGCTATCATTTTTATGCATGTAAAGTATATGTTCCTATGACCATGAGATCATGCAACTCACTAAAACCGGAGGAGTGCCTTGTGTGTACCAAATGTTGCAATGTAACTGGGTGACTATAAAGGTGCTCTACAGGTATCTCTGAGGGTGTCTGTTGAGTTGGCATGGATCAAGACTGGGATTTGTCACTCCGTATGACAGAGATGTATCTCAGGGCCCACTCGGTAATACAACATCACAATAAGCTTGCAAGCAATGTGACCAAGGAGTTAGTCACGTGATCTTGTATTACGGAACGAGTAAAGAGAATTGCCAGTAACAAGATTGAACTAGGTATGGAGATACCGACGATCGAATCTCGGGCAAGTAACATACCGATAGACAAAGGGAACTACATACGGGATTAGCTGAATCCTTGACATCGAGGTTCGACCGATAAGATCTTCGTAGAATATTTTGGAACCAATATGGTCATCTAGGTCCCACTATTGGTTATTGACCGTAGAGGTGTCTCGGTCATGTCTGCATAGTTCTCGAACCCGCAGGGTCTACACACTTAACGTTTGGTGACGATATAAGTATAGTTGTGTCATTATGGTGGTTACCGAAGGTAGTTCGGAGTCCCAAATGAGATCCCGCATGTGACGAGGAACTCCGGAATGGTCCGTAGGTGAATATAGATATATTGGACGAAGGGTATTTGAGTCCGGAATTGTTCCGGGGGTACCGGGCGATGACCAGCATCACCGAAAGGGGTTTCGGGGGCCCCCGACAAGTGTTGGGGGGCCTCATGGGCCTAGGGAAGGGGCACATCAGCCCACTAAGGGGTTGTGCACTCCCCTCACCCCATCCCACGTTACCATAGGAGGTGGGGGCGCCCTCCCTAGGGTTCCCACCCCTTTGCCATGGGGGCCAAGGCTCCCGGGGGGTTGGAGGCGCCCAAAACCCATCTAGGGTTTCCCCCTGTGGCCGCCGCCCCCTAGATGGGATCTAGGGTGCCCCCCTCCTCCTCCCTTCCCCCTATATATAGAGAGGTAGAGAGAGGTTAGCCGCACCCCTTGAGCACATCTCCACGCCACGGCGCTGCCTCTCCTCTCCCTCGCATCCCTCTTCTTCTCTGTAGTGCTTAGCGAAGCTCTGCTGAGATTTCTCCACCACCACACCGTCGTGCTGCCGGAGGACTCGAGCTACTACTTCACCATCACTCGCTGGATTGAGGAGGTGAAGGTGTCATCAAGCCGTACGTGTGTTGAATGCGGAGGTGCCGTCCGTTCGGCACCTGGATCGGGAGTTTGCGGGACGGATCGTGATTGGATCGCGAAGACGTTCGACTACATCAACCGTGTTTCCTAACGCTTCCGCTTAGCGATCTACAAGGGTATGTAGATGCAATATCTCCTCTCATAGATGTCCATCTCCTAGATTGATCTTGGTGAGCGTAGGAAAATTTTGTTTCCCATGCAACATTCTCCAACAATGTCTGCATATAAAATGGTTTATGTAAAAGCATGTCACTTACCTCTTAAACTAGAACATAAAGCTTATTGGCAATCAAAGAGCTCAACTATGATTTCAAACTTGCCGAAGAGAAGAGGTTATTTGACATTAGCTCACTTGATGAATGGAGAACCCAAGCCTATGAGAATGCCAAGTTGTTTAAAGAAAAAGTTAAAAGATGGTATGAAAAAAGTATACAAAAGCGTGAGTTTAATGTAGGTGACCATATTTTGCTATACAACTATCATTTAAGATTTTTTGCAGGAAAGCTTCTCTCTAAATGGGAAGGTCCTTACATTATTGAGGAGGTCTATCGTTCCGGTGCCATCAAGATCAACAATGCCAAAGGCACAAATCCAAAGGTGGTAAACAGTCAAAGAGTCAAACATTATATCTCAGGTACTCCCATAAATTTTGAGACCAATATTAATAATACCATAACACCGGAGGAGTACATAAGGGATACTTTCAGAATGTTTCAGACTCCGAAAAGAAATAGGTATGTGGTAAGGTAAGTAAACCGACTCCAAATCTGTTCTAATGGTAATTTTTCTCCGTTTTGGAATATTAAAAAAATTAGGAAAATTAAAAGAAGTCCGAAGAGTGCACGAGGAAGCGGCAAGGCAGGGGCGCGCCCCTGTACCTTGCCGCCACCTCGTGTGCCCTCCGGACTATGTTTTCTTGCACAATACTTCTTTCATCGGTAAAAAATCATTATATAATCTCCCAAAGGTTTTGACAACCGTACCACGACAAAATCGTCTGTTCTTGTTTCAAGTTGTTTTTCTGATAAATCTAGATTGCCATGACATCTCCAAGCGCCCCCAAGGACAATTTTTTCGAGAAGGTCATCAACCCTTAACTCACGAAGGTGCTGTAACACCCTCAAACCATTGAGATGCGTGTGAGGGGGTGCTGCACATCCGCGATGTTGAAGGGCCAAAGAAGACCGGAAGCATGGAGACAAGGCTTGAGGCAATGGAGCAACAAGTCTTCAAGTGCCAAGGGATGGTGGAACGTGGACTCAACGCCAATCACATGATGATCGTTGAATTTACCAATGGTCACAAGTTAGATGCCAAGAACATTAGGGAGGCCATCTTCAAGCTTCATGAGAAAATCGAGCACCTCCAAGCCCAGATCTATGACCTGCAAAACCAAAACTGTGAGTATGAATACAGATTTAGGAAGATGAGTTTGGCTGCAGATTTGAGGATCCTGGAGACTCGTTCATCTTTTTATGATGGTGAACCTATGCCTTGGAAGACGGAGGATAAGATCCTTTCATCATCAACAACTCCATCATCACCACCTCTGAAGAAAGATATCTAAATACATGGGTATGGGCACTCCCCTTGGCAACCGCCAAGCTTGGGGGAGATGCCCCGGTATCATATCACCATCACACCTTTACCTTTATCATTTTTATTTGTTCGATACTTTTGGTTACATCTTTATCTAGTAGAATAAAATTTTAGTATGATCTAGCTTTGAGTTTTTTCTAAGATCTATCTATGTAATCGAGTCTATGAGTTATGTATAATAAAGAGTAATTTTGAGTTGAGGGCTTTGCTTTCATGCTATGATCTTGAGGTAATAAAATAAGAGAAAGAAACAAAATAAATAAAAAGGTCATATAATGATCTTATGGAGAGTGATGACTTCACATATAAAGAGTGTGATGAATAAAATTTGTTGAGAGTTGACAAACATAGTTTTGGTCATTGTTGCAATTAATAGGAAGTAATAAAGAAAGAGAGGTTTCACATATAAATATACTATCTTGGACATCTTTTGTAATTGTGAGCACTCATTAAAATATGACATGCTAAAAAGTGGATGTTGGACAAGGAAGACAACATAATGGGTTATGTTTTCTTATATCCGAATAGAAGTTATATTGTCATGGATCCTCCAACATGTTGAGCTTGCTTTTCCCTCTTATGCTAGCCAAATCCTTTGCACCAAGTAGAGATACTACTTGTGCATCCAAACATCCCTTAACCCAGTTTTTCCATGAGAGTCCACCATACCTACCTATGGATTGAGTAAGATCCTTCAAGTAAGTTGTCATCGATGCAAGCAATAAAAATTTCTCTCTATATATGCATGATCTATTAGTGTGAAGAAAATAATATTTATATGAACTTGTGATATGGAAGAAATAAAAGCGACAGACTGCATAACAAAGTTATTTATCACAAGCGGCAATATAAAGTGACGTTCTTTTGCATTAAGATGTTGTGCATCCAACCATAAAAGTGCATGACAACCTCTGCTTCCCTCTGCGAAGGGCCTATCTTTTACTTTTATCTTCTACCCTTATATAAGAGTAATGGTGATCTTCACCGTTCCTTTTTACACTTTTTCCTTTTGGCCAGCACTATGTGTTGGAGAAAGATCCAGATATTTATATCCACTCGGATGTAGGCTATCATAAAGTATTATCATTGACATTACCCTTGAGGTAAAAGGTTGGGAGGCGAAACTATGAGCCCTTATCTTTCTCTGTGTCCGACTGAGGCTTTGAACCCATAAGTATTGCGTGAGTGTTAGCAACTGTGAAAGACTAAATGATAGTTGAGTATGTGGACTTGCTGAAAAGCTCTTGAATTGTCTCTTTTCGATGTTATGATAAATTGCAATTACTTCAATGACTGAGATCATAGTTTGTTAGTTCTCAATGAAGTTTTTGATTCATACTTTACCTTGTGAACGAATTGTTACTTTAGCATAAGAAATTATATGACAATATATGTTGTTGTTCTAAAGATGATCATGATGCCCTCATGTCCATATTTTATTTTATCAACACCTCTATCTCTAAACATGTGGACATATTTTTTGATATCGGCTTTCACTTGAGGACAAGCGAGGTCTAAGCTTGGGGGAGTTGATACGTCCATTTTGCACCATGCTTTGATATTGATATTTATTGCATTATGGGTTGTTATTACCTATTTTGGTACAATACTTATGCCTATTCTTTCTTATTTTACAAGGTTTAAATGAAGAGGGAGAATGCCGGCAACTGGAATTCTGGGGTGGAAAAGGAGCAAATATTAGAGACCTATTCTGCACAACTCCCAAAGTCCTGAAACTTTACGGAGAATCATTTTGGAATTAATAAAAAATATTGGGAGAAGAAAGCACCAGAGGGGACCCACCAGGCAACCATAAGGGTGGGGGCGCGCCCCTGCCTTGCCGTCCACCTGGCAGGCCCCCGGCGCCCATCTTCTACTATATGAAGGGTTTTTACCTGGAAAAAATCATAAGGAAGATTTGGGGATGAAGCCCCGCCGTCTCGAGGCGGAACCTGGGCAGAAGCAATCTAGGGCTCCGGAGGAGCTGTTCTGCCGGGGAAACTGCCCTCCTGGAGGGGGAAATCAAAGCCATCATCATCACCAACGATCCTCTCATCGAGAGGGGGTCAATCTCCATCAACATCTTCACCAGCACCATCTCCTCTCAAACCCTAGTTCATCTCTTGTATCTGATCTTTGTCTCCAAACCTCAGATTGGTACATGTGGGTTGCTAGTAGTGTTGATTACTCCTTGTAGTTGATGCTAGTTGGTTTATTCGGTGGAAGATTATATTTTCAGATCCTTAATGATAATTAATACTCCTCTGATTATGAACATGAGTATGTTTTGTGAGTAGTTACATTTGTTCCTGAGGACATGGGAGAAGTCTTGTTATAAGTAATCATGCGAATTTGGTATTTGTTTGATTTTTTGATGAGATGTATGTTGTCTTTCCTCTAGTGGTGTTATGTGAACGTAGACTACATGACACTTCACCATGATTTGGGCCTAGGGTAAGGCATTGGGAAGTAATAAGTAGATGATGGGTTCCTAGAGTGACAGAAGCTTAAACCCTAGTTTATGTGTTTCTTCTTAAGGGGCTAATTTGGATCACATATGTTTCATGCTATGGTTAGATTTATCTTAATTCTTCTTTCGTAGTTGCGGAGCTTTGCGAGAGGGGTTAATAATAAGTGGGAGGCTTGTCCAAGGAAGGGCAACACCCCAAGCACTGGTCCACCCACATATCAAATTATGAAAGTAACGAACGTGGATAATATGAGCATGATGAAAACTAGCTTGACAGTAATTCCCATGTGTCCTCGGGAGCGCTTTGCATTATATAAGAGTTCATCCAGGCTTTTCCTTTGCTACAAAAAGGATTGGGCCACCTTGCTGCACCTTACTTACTTTTGTTACTTGTTACCCGTTACGAATTATCTTATCACAAAACTATTATTACCGATAATTTCAGTGCTTGCAGAGAATACCTTGTTGAAATCCGCTTGTCATTTCCTTTCGCTCCTCGTTGGGTTCGACACTCTTACTTATCGAAAGGACTACGATAGATCCCCTATACTTGTGGGTCATCAGTCATCGAGGGGGGGGGGGCTAATTTAATCCGGTCAGCGGAGGACAAGAGCAATCATGCAATTAATGATCAAGGATTGGTTGACTAGTTTAATGAGTGGGTGGCGGACTTGGCTCTTATCGAGCTACACCGGGTGGGGGCTCGCTTTACATGTACTAACAACCAGGACAACCCAATCTGTTGTGTATTCGATCGAGTTTTTGCCTCTGCGGATTGGGAGGCAAAGTTCCTAGCAACTTCTCTTATAGCAGAAACACAGCTGGGGGCGGATCACTACCCTCTCATTCTACAGTTTGGGGAGAACCATCGTAGAATCCCTACGCGTCTCTTCTTTGAGAAACAATGGTTTCTCCAACCGGGCTTTGTCGAGTTGATCAAGCGCATTTGGGGCGAGGCTAGGGAAAATAGACCTCATCGTTACGGTCCATTATGTGATGCCTTGGATGAGTGGCAGCACTGTATCCGTCGAGCACGGCATCACTTGCGAGGATGGGGAGCTAATATTGGGAGTGATCTGATGCAACGAAAGGCACCCTTATTAGAAGAAACTAAACAACTGTATTATCAAGCGGATAATGTGGGCCTATCACATGATGAGTGGGGCCGTAGATACGCGGTAGAGGATGAGATGATTTTCATACTAACATGTGAGGAGATGTATTGGCAACAGATGTGGGTTTTAAAAGGGGATGCTAGCACAGAGTTCTTCCATTCAGTGGCAAATGGTCGGCGACGGAGATGCACGAATAGGTCCCATAGCGAAGGGGATATAATATACTCTGGGGAGGTAGAGCTCAGAACTCATATTGATGGGTTCTACAGACTGCTTTTGGGGACCACATCAGGGGGTGCCACCTCTCTCGGCCCGGATATGTGGGGGCCTCAACGGAAGGTGACGAGGGACGATAACTAGCACTGGTGCATCCTTTTACTCTAGTCAAGGTGACTAACAAGCTAAATAACATGAGAGTAAATATGTCCCCAGGACCCGACGGGTTCCCGGTAACCTTCTACAAAAGATTCTAGGGTATGGTGGGACCGCAGTTCTTTAACTTGGTGCAGGAGTTCACCCTTG
This sequence comes from Triticum urartu, assembly GCF_003073215.2. Lineage (NCBI taxonomy): Eukaryota > Viridiplantae > Streptophyta > Magnoliopsida > Poales > Poaceae > Triticum > Triticum urartu. The sequence continues at coordinate 458,034,631 of NC_053026.1, read as the reverse complement.
GTAGAATTGACGTTCAATGTCTAAATTATGGGGTGCTGGCATTGCTTCCTAAGGTCCAAGGGGAAAATAACATTCGACAATACAGCTCAATAACTCTAATAAATGTTAGCTTCTGGCTATTGACTAAGGGGTTTGCGACCCGCCTGTCGCCGGTGGCAAATAAAATCATTGACCCAAACCAGACAACTTTTATTTGAGGGAGAAAGTATTTTAGACGGGATTGCAGTCCTACACGAGGTCCTACATGAGATTCAAAAAACTAAGTAAGAAGTGTTCATCCTTAAAATAGACTTCGAAAGGCATATGACAGAGTGCGATGGGAATTTATGGAGGTACTTAAGGCGAAAGGCTTTGACCAACTTTGGATTAGCTGGATGCGGCAGCTGGTCCATGGGGGCAGACGGCAGCTAATATTAATGGCGAGGTAGGGGCGTTTTTCCGGAATAAGAGATGGGCTCGACAAGGGGACCCAATATCCCCACTTTTGTTTAACATCTTGGCCGATGCACTGGCATCAATTCTCGATCATGCCAAGGTGAGGGAGCACATATCTGGGGTGGCTTCAGACCAAATTTACCATTCATAATGGTAGAGCTGCATGTTTTTGGACCGATATATGGTGTGGGGAGGACCAGCTATCAATGGCATTCCCACCCCTATTTCAGGCGTGATAGACGGATGGTCTGGCTAGGATTTGGTGCTATGGCATGGGCATTATGGACCATGAGAAATAAGGCATTGATAGAGGGACAATACATCAGACATCCGTCTAATCTGTCATATAAGTTGGTGTCTTTCTTGCAGCTGTGGAAACCACTAGTGTCAGCATCCTGGGAAGGGGGGTGCCCAGACTTGCCTGCCTGCAGCCCACGACGTGGCTCCAGCAACGGCCCGGTATGGCCCAGCTTCTGCAGCAACAGCTCAAGACCCTCGCGAGGGGCCAAGCCTTGCGAGGCGGACCACACCAAGACCTCCCTGGGGGTGGCCTCGCTAGGATGGCTCCCGAGGAGCGGAGATATCTATGCAAGGTGCACCTCGCGAGGTTCACATGACGTGAGCCATGACGACCAAGGCCAGGCGGGCGCCAGCGGGTGCAGTGTACCAGTTTCCTCTTTGGTGCTAAGGAGGCAAGCACAGGCGAGGAGTCCCGAGGAATCAAGCAAAGGTTTCCTTATCGGTGCAACAAGACCAAGACCGCCAGGACGGCAGGACGGAGGTCATCACGGAGCCCACAGCAGCGTCACCACCAGAGCCTTTGGCAGGCGAAGACTACTTTTGTTAGGATAGCTTGTACTAGTTGTCTCCTGATATGTCTCCAACGTATCTACTTTTCTCACGCTTTTCCTCTTGTTTTGGACTCTAATTTGCATGATTTGAATGAAACTAACCCCGGACTGACGCTGTTTTCAGCTGAACTACCTTGGTGTTGTTTTTGTGCAAAAAAAAAGTTCTCGGAATGAAACGAAACTTTGCGAGGATTTTTTATGGAATAAAAGAAGATTTTTGGAGCCAACAACAACCAGAGAGGGCCCCCTGGCTGGGCACAACCCACCAGGGCGCGCCCCCTTTCCTAGCACGCCCAGGTGGCTTGTACCCACATGGTGGCCCCGCTGACGACACCCCTGATACTATAAATTCACATATTTCCAAAAAAACCAGGGAGAAAGAATTATCGCGTTTCATGAGATGGAGCTGCCGCCAAGCCCTGTTCTTCCTCGGGAGGGCAAATCTGGAATCCGTTTGGGGCTCCGGAGAGGAGGATCTTCGTTCTTCGTCATCACCAACCAATCTCCATCGCCAATTCCATGATGCTCTCCACCGGGAGTGAGTAATTCCTTCGTACGCTCGCCGGTCGGTGAGGAGTTGGATGAGATTCATCACGTAATCGAGTTAGTTTTGTTAGGGCTTGATCCCTAGTATCCACTATGTTCCTAGATTGATGTTGCTATGACTTTGCTATGCTTAATGCTTGTCACTTTGGGCCCGGGTGCCATGAACTCAGATCTGAACCGTTTATGAATTCATCATTATATCCATGTTTTAGATCCGATCTTGCAAGTTATAGTCACCTACTACGTGTTATGATTTGGCAACCCCAGAGTGACAACAACCGGGCCCACTCCCTATGATGATCGTAGTTTGAGGAGTTCATGTATTCACTATGTGTTAATGCTTTGTTCTGGTTCTCTATTAAAAGGAGGCCTTAATATCCCTTAGTTTCCAATATGGACCCCACTGCCACGGGAGGGTAGGATAAAAGATGTCATGCAAGTTCTTTTAATAAAGCATGTATGACTATTTACGGAATACATGCCTACATTATATTGATGAACTGGAGCTAGTGCCGTATCGCCCTAGGTTATAACTGTCACATGATGAATATCATCCAACAAGTCACCGATCCAATGCCTACAAATTTATCTATATTGATCTTGTTGCGTTACTATTGCTATCATCACTGTTACACTTGCTACAAATTACTGCTATCACTGTTACCCTTACCGTTACTGTTGTCACTACTATCAAAACTATCAAACTACTTTTCTACTGATCACTTTGCTGCAGATAATTAATCTCCAGGTGTGGTTGAATTGACAACTCAGCTGCTAATACCTTCAAATATTCTTTGGCTCCCCTTGTGTTGAATCTATAAATTTGGGTTGAATACTCTACCCTCGAAAACTGTTGCGATCCCCTATACTTGTGGGTTATCAAGACCTTTTTCTGGCACCGTTGCCGGGGAGCATAGCTATATTTGTTGAGTCACTTGGGATTATTATCATATTATCACTATGAAGAATCTGAAGAATCCAAAGACTAAGATATTTCCCTCAAAGACGAGGGGGGTAAGGAACTGCCATCCAGTTCTGCTTTAGATTCACCTTCTATTTTGAGTAAACTTGCAACAACACCACATGCTATCAATTCTAATATGTCGCAAGTTATTGATGATGCTACTTCTACTATGAATGATGCTAGTACCTTGCTTGGTAATGATGATGTGCCACTTGGTGAATTTCTTGATGAACAAATTGCTAGAGTAATACAACATGATGTTGTTGAATCTGATGATGAGCTTGAAACTGAAACTCCTGAAAAACCTATTAGAACTTGCCTTCCTAGATATGAATTGCCTAAGGTACCGGAAGGTTATGTTATGAGTGAAGAAACAACTAGAGATATTATTGCTTGCAATGATAGAGATGATCTAGAGAAATTACTATGCAAGTATAAAGAAAAGTCTCTGAATGCTAGAATGAAGTATGATCCTAAGTTTCTACTTTACCTATCTTTATTGATGATAAGGATTATGAATTCTCTGTCGACCCAGAGTTAATTACTTTGGTTGAATCTGATCCTTTCCATGGTTATGAATCTGAAACTGTTGTGGCACATCTTACTAAGTTGAATGATATAGCCACCCTTTTACTCATGATGAGAAAACTCGCTATTACTTTATTCACAAATTATTTCCTTTCTCATTAAAGGGTGATGCTAAAGCATGGTACAATACTCTTACTCCTGGTTGTGTGCGCAGTCCCCAGGATATGATTTATTACTTTTCTGAAAAATATTTTCCTGCTCATAAGAAACAAGTTGCCTTACAAGGAATATTTAACTTTGTGCAAACTAAAGAAGAGAGTCTCCCACATTCTTGGGGGAGGCTTTGCCAGTTACGTAATGCTTTGCCTAATCATCCTCTTAAGAAAAATGAAACACTTGATATCTTCTATAATGGACTACCCGATGCTTCTAGGGGCTTCCTAGATAGTTGTGCTGGTTGTGTTTTTAGGGAATGAATTGTTGCTCAAGTTGAAGAATTATTGAGTAACATATTAAAGAATTATGATGATTGGACTCTTCCTAAACCACCGCCTAAACCCACTCCAAAGAAGAGGGGTATATTATATCTCAGTCCTGAAGATATGCAAGAGGCAAAGAAATCTATGAAGGAAAAAGGTATTAAAGCTGCGGATGTTAAAAATTTACCTCCTATTGAAGAAATACATGGGCTTAATACACCACCATTTCCTAAGGTGGTAGAGGTAAATTCTTTAATGAAGTTCAATGAAAATGACAATCCTCACAATATGCATCCTAGTCAATGCCTTTTATGATTTTGAAAACTATATTAGAAAACAAGATCATTTCAATGCAAATGTGATGAAACAATTGAAATACAATTCTGATATGATTGCTCGCTTCAGTGACTTGTTATTTAGAATTTCAAATGATGTTAGAGGTGTTGGAAAACATGCTTCTATGGTACAAACCCAGTTAGAACAAGTTGCTAAATCACAAAGAGAATTACTTGATGAAATGAATAATAATATGCATGACTTTGCTGTTAGAGTTGCAACTAGAGGAGGTAAAATGACTCAGGAACCACTTTATCCTGAGGGACACCCAAAAATAATTATACAGGACTCACAAAGAAATAACACTAGTGCACCTAGTCCTTCTAAAAAGAAAAAGAAGAAGAAAAATCATAGGACTTTGCATGCTTCTAGTGAACCTGAAATAGAAAAACCTCCTGATAATGAAAATGAAACTTCTATCTCTGATGCTGAAACTCAATCTGGTAATGAACATCCACCTAGTAACAATGAAAAAGATAATGCTGATGCTCACGAAGATGCTCAACCAAACAATGAAAAAGAACCAGATAATGATGTTGAGATAGAACCACTTGTTGATCTTGATAACCCACAACCTAAGAATAAAAGGTATGATAAAAGAGACTTTGTTGCTAGAAAACATGGTAAAGAAAGAGAACCGTGGCTTCAAAAATCTATGCCTTTTCCACCCAAGTAAACTAAAAAGAATGATGATGAAGAATTTGAATGCTTTGCTGAAATGCTGAGGCCAGTCTTTTTGCGTACTCGCTTGACTAATATCTTGAAAATGCCTCCTTATGCAAAATATATGAAGGACATCATCACTAATAAGAGAAAAATACCGAAAGCTAAAATCTCCACTATGCTTGCTAATTATACTTCCGAAGATGGAGTGCCTAAAAAACTTGGAGATCCGGGTATACCAACTATACCTTGCTCTATCAAAAAGAATTTTGTGAAAACTGCTTTGTGTGATTTAGGTGTTGGTGTTAGTGTTATGCCTTTCTCTTTATATAAAAGACTTGACTTGAATAAACTCACACCTACTGAAATATCTTTGCAAATGGCTGACAAGTCAACTGTGATACCTATCGATATCTGTGAGGATGTGCCTGTTGTTGTTGCTAATGTTACTATCTTGACAGACTTTGTAATACTTGAGATGCCCGAGGATGAAAACATGTCGATTAGCCTTGGTAGACCCTTCTTGAATACTGCAGGGGCTGTTATTGATTGCAATAAAAGCAAGGTCACTTTTCATATTAATGGTAATGAGAATACGGTGCACTTTCCGAAGAAACAATTCCAAATGAATGGTATTAATGTTATTCAAAAATCTCCGACAATCACTATTGGAAGTTTTCAAATACCTCTACCTTCTCTCAAAAAGAAATATGAAATGCTTATTATTGGAGAGATGCATATCCCCATTGAGGTAACTTAGTGATTTACGAAAGTTCTTAGGTTTCATGCTAATCGAAAGTGGTTGTTAATAAGACCTGATCAACCTTATTAATGAATCATTTTTGAGCGGTATGAAGTTGATGAATTTAGTAAGCACTACCTTCTGTCCTTACTTTTTGTTCTCTGTTTTTTATTAGTCAAATAAAATAAAATGCCATGTTTTGTCTGTTTTCTGAATTTTCCGTGCAATAAAAAATGACCCAAAAATAAAAGTTCTCAGAATGCCCTGAAAATTTATACGCTTTTTTCTGAATATTTAAGAATTTTTGGTGCAAATAATACCAGAGGGAGGTGCACCAGGTGGGCACAACCCACCTGGGCGCGCCCTGGTGGGTTGTGGTCCCCACGTGGGCCCTCTCACTTATCTCTTCATCCCACATTGTCACCTACCTCCACAAAAAAAATACCTCTTGATCTCTCTCCCATGTTCTTGAGCTCAAACCCATGGAATTCAATCTCTTTGCTCGAAGCTCTGTTTCTGAAACTGTTTCGGGGGATTGTTGCTTAGTATGTGACTACACCATTTGTCCAATAAGTTTCTGTTTTAGTGCTTTATACTTTGAATAAATAGCTACTCTTGGTGCTGCTGTAGATGTGCTTGCATGTTGAATTCTTAAGTGTTCTAAATAGTTTGAATGGTTGCTATGACCTCTCTGTATCCCTATGAGTAGTTGCTATCAATTTTGTGAAGTTTTGTTGGAAAAAATTTGTGAACTAAAAATTCATATTTTTGTTCATAGGAAATATTGTACGCGGACATGAATATCTTCAGGAAATTTGGCTCTAAGAAGAACTCCAAGGGTGTTATTGGGGAGTCTTCTGACAGTGATCTTCACCCTCGGAGGTTGGCGGAGGTACGGCTGTGCGAATGGCCGCACACCCCATTCCTGCAGGAGGCTGGAATTCATGAGGAGTTCATGCAATATATTGCTAATGCCGGCCTCACGGACTTCATCGCAGATGAGTGTGACCAACTTCAAATCCTCACAAACATCTTTGTTCAAAGTTTTACTTTCCTGCATAGAAATAATCCTCTTGAAGTGAGCTTTGACTTATATGCTGAAAACCATAAAATACCACTTACTGACTTTTGTAACATATGCATGATCCCTTCTGATGGGAGCTTGGCTGAGCCTAGGCCGGCTGAGTTTGAGACCTTCTGTCGCACTTTGACAGTGGGTGATGAGAGAGGAGTGTCATCCATCACTGCCGGTGGCTTACATTTTCTTTTTGTTCATTACTTTGCATTTTTTATTACCAAATGCTTGCATACTAGGGAGAAGGTGGGTGCACTTAGTTCACCAGACCTTGCTGTTTTACGTCATGCACTTGAGGGCGACAGCACGCATAGCTTGGGAGCTATCGTGGCTCGTCGCCTGCATCTTAACAAATCCCAGGGTAAAATACATGGTGGGATTTTTGCTACTCGTTTGGAGGCTCACTTCGAGGTTGAGATAAGCCCTCATGATTACCCTCTGACCAAAGTTTACCTAGACCGTGCAGCCATGGAACACCATCACTTTCTTGATATCGAATCTCCTAACATCCCTATTCCATATAACCTAGTTTTTAGTGTGAGGACTCGTGATGTTATTCCATTGCCTGCTCCTGCTTTGTTTGATTCTGTTGCTAGGGGCGGATATAGGATTATGCCTGGGGACATCATCGCCTACCGGAACACCCAAGCTGCTGCAGCCGCACAGGCGGAGCCTCGGCAGTGGGGTGAGTGGATGCCCTCTCCTCAGGATCCCTACTACCCTCCAGGCTACTGATTGATTACCAACTTAGGCCAAAAGTCTAAGCTTAGGGGAGTACGTGTTTCTCACCGACATTACATTCACTCATATCATTCTATTTGTCGGTGTTCACACTTTTTCATGGTATTATCCATGCTTAGATTTATTTTCTTGTTTTCTTCTTATGTGTTTGAAAAACTTTAGAAAAACCAAAAAAAATTAGTTGTAGTAATTTACTTTCTACGTATGCTTAGTAGTAGTACTAAAAAGAAAATCCAAAAATATTTCCTTGTTCTTCTTTTGCTTGTTGGGAGCTTTCCCGTGTAGATAGTTTTTCTCGTTTTTGCTTGTTCAAGAAAACCAAAAACTCCAAAAATATTTCAGTGTGTTTCTCTGAATTTCTTTTCTTTTTATTCGAGTCCTACCGAGGAGAAGACCACGATGAAAATGTTGAGTGGCTCTCATATGAATAACCGTTGAACTAGCAAAGAGCCCATTTTACCTTGTCTTCTCCTGTTGAATAAAATGTTTTGCAAATTCCAGCTTAGTCCATGGTACTCTTGCACTATTATTATTTTCATATCATTCGGTCGCGCAACTGAAAGGCAATAATGACGATATTCGATGAGCTGGCCGTGGCAAAGAGAAAATGGTATGAACTCGACTTGTTCTGTTTGTGTAAATATGTTTAACGTGGTATCCAGGCTTCGGCCCATTATGATTAAACATGTTTGCAATGACAATTAGAGATTATAGTTTCTCATGCCATGCATAAGTAGCTAGGAGTTGATAATTGTCGGTGTTCTGGGAACGGGGGTCCCCAGACTTGCCTGCCTGCGGCGTGTCTCAAGTGGTGGTCCAACACGGCCCATCTTCATCAGCACAAGACTCAGGACCCTCGCGAGGGGCCAAGCCTCATGGGGAGGATGACACAGGGCTTCCTCAGGAACGGCCTCGCCAGGAAGACTCGCGAGGAGGCGGAGAGATCAAGGCAAGGTACCTCGCGAGGTGCTCGTGATGCAAGCCATGACGATCGAGACCAGGCGGGCGCTGGCCTGCGCAGTGTCCTTGTTTCCTCTTTGGTGCAAAGGGGGCAAGCACAGGCGTGGAGTACTGAGGCATCAGGCAAAGGTTTCCATTTCAGTGCAACGAGACCAAGGCCAGCGGAGCGGCAGGATGGAGGTCACCGTGGAGCCCAAGACGGCGTCATCGCCAGTGCTTTTGGCAGCCGAAGACCAACTTTAGTCAGGATAACTTGTACTAGATGTTCCTCTTCAAAATGGCTGTTGTTGGCGCCCTTCCCGCTCAATATTTGGGAAGAGGACCAGGGCCTCTATAAATAGAGCTAGCCACCACCGTAGAGGGCATCGGATAGAGCCCTAGCCAGAGAGAGAGAGGCAATCGAACTCACCCAAGCAGTTCATCGCACCAGCTCAAGAACACCTCTCGCGAGGCTGTTCGTCCTTTGTACTATTCATCACCAGCCCTTGAGGCAATCCGCCACACCACACACTGGAGTAGGGTATTACACCACGACGGTGGCCCGAACCAGTATAAATCTTGTGTCCCTCGTGTTGTTCATCGTTTAGCCTAGATTCACGCGAGACGATCAGACGTAGATCGGTAGGGGAAAGATCTCTGTGCGCACCCCAGAGTTCGAACCTTAAGGGTCTGCCGGAACCCAACATCCGACAATAATGATTTATCTTGGATATCAACATAGCGTTAAAATGATTGTGATGTAGTATGATGATATGGTATCCTCCTCTGAATGTTCGAGTGGCTTGACTTGGCACATGTTCATGCATGTAGTTGAATCAAAAGCAACATAGCTTCTATAATATTTATGTTCATGGTGTTCATATCCTACTCATGCTAGTGTCCAATGTTACTTATGCATAATGCCTGGTTATGATCGTTGTTGCTCTCTAGCTTGCCGCTCCTTAATCTAATTGCTAGCCTTCGCCTGTACTAAGTGGGAAGACTGCTTGTACATCAAAAACCTTGAATCCAAAGTTATTACAGATGAGTCCACCATACATACCTATATACGGTATTACCCTGCCGTACTAAGTAAATTTGCATGTGCCACCTCTAAAAACTTCTAAAAATTATCCTTTTTGTGTGCCTGGATCGTTCATGGAACGACAGGAGGTGGTCAATATCTTCCGTGCTAAGCAGGTTATTCTCAGGTCGAGTGTTTATTCACTCACCATTGCACGAGAAAATGGGCGTAATAGGGATGCCCAATCCCAAACTACAAACATGAAAAAGATTTCATCTCTTGAATAATCAAACAAAAACTCCCAATGGAGTCAAAACCTTTACTTTTATCGCTTGGGAACCGCCACTAGCATGCTTAGCATGGAAGATGTTGATAACTGATGGTCGTGAAGTGAATAAGAAGGGTGCATGTCTCAAAATACCATTTATCTCTGTTTTAAAAATTGAGCTCTGGCACCTCTGCAAATCACTAATTCCCTCTGCGAAGGGACTTTCTATTTACTTTTATGTTGTGTCATCACCTTCTAAAACAAGCGCTAGAAATTGAGAGAGCACAACTGTCATGATTTATGCATTGTGTATAGCTAATGTTGGGTGCATCATGACTGGATCTTTTCTACCATGAATTACATTGTTTAGTCGCTGCTTGAACTTTGGAGGTGCTCTGCATTTATGTTTTGCCGTCTCAGAAAGGGCTAGCAAGATACCACTATTGTCATATTATATCATGGTTGTTTTGACAACGTGTTGCTGTTTGAGATCTCTTATTATCGCTCGCTAGCTGATTATGTCATTGATATGAGTTAATATAATCTTTAAATGTTATTGTTGACATGGTTAGTTATAATGTTGGCTGAAAACCTGGGTGCTGTTTAAGCTTATTTACGCAAACAAGAGCAAAAGAGTTCGTAAAAGTTTTTCTTTCTCACTTTCAGTTTATCAACTGAATTGCTTGAGGACAAGCAAAGGTTTAAGCTTGGGGGAGTTGATATGTCTCCAATGTATCTACTTTTTCTCACACTTTTCCTCTTGTTTTGGACTCTAATTTGCATGATTTGAACGAAACTAACCCTGGACTGACGTTGTTTTTAGCAGAACTACCATGATGTTGTTTTTGTGCAGAAATAAAAGTTTTCGGAATGAAATGAAACTTTGCGAGGATTTTTTATGGAATAAAAGAATATTTTTGGAGCCAACAAACACCAGAGAGGGGCCCCTGCCTGGGCACAACCCACCAGGGTGCGGCCCCCTCTCCTGGCGCGCCCAGGTGGGTTGTATCGACCTGGTGGCCCCGCTGACAACCCCCCTGATACTATAAATTCACATATTTCCAGAAAAAACCAGGGAGAAAGAATCATCGCGTTTCACGAGACAGAGCCGCCGCCAAGCCCTGTTCTTCCTCGAGAGGGCAGATCTGGAGTCCGTTTGGGGCTCCAGAGAGGGGGATCTTCGTTCTTCATCATCACCAACCAATCTCCATCTCCAATTCCATGATGCTCCCCACCGGGAGTGAGTAATTCCTTCATAGGCTCGCTGGTCAGTGAGGAGTTGGATGAGATTCATCATGTAATCGAGTTAGTTTTGTTAGGGCCTGATCCCTAGTATCCACTATGTTCTTAGATTGATGTTGCTATGACTTTGCTATGCTTAATTCTTGTCACTTTGGGCTCGAGTGCCATGAACTCATATCTGAACCGTTTATGAATTCATCATTATATCCATGTTTTAGATCCGATCTTGCAAGTTATAGTCACCTACTACGTGTTATGATCCGGCAACCCCAGAGTGACAACAACCGGGCCCACTCCTGGTGATGACCGTAGTTTGAGGAGTTCATGTATTAACTATGTGTTAATGCTTTGTTCCGGTTCTCTATTAAAAGGAGGCCTTAATATCCCTTAGTTTCCAATATGGACCCCGCTGCCACGGGAGGGTAGGATAAAAGATGTCATGCAAGTTCTTTTAATAAAGCACGTATGACTATTTACAGAATACATGCCTACATTATATCGATGAACTGGAGCTAGTGCCATATCGCCCTGGGTTATAACTGTCCCATGATGAATATCATCCAACAAGTCACCAATCCAATGCCTACGAATTTACTTATATTGATCTTGCTGCATTACTATTGCTATCATCACTGTTACACTTGCTACAAATTACTGATATCACTGTTACCATTACCATTACTGCTGCCACTACTATCAAAACTATCAAACTACTTTGCTACTGATCACTTTGCTGCATATAATTAATCGCCAGGTGTGGTTGAATTGACAACTCAGCTGCTAATACCTTCAAATATTCTTTGGCTCCCCTTGTGTCGAATCTATAAATTTGGGTTGAATACTCTACCCTCGAAAACTGTTGCGATCCCCTATACTTGTGGGTTATCATCTCCCTTAAAAATTGGTCGTTGTGGGATCCCTTCCCGCCTATATTTGGGAAGAGGACCAAGGCTGCTATAAATAGGACTTAGCCACCACCATAGAAGGGGGGGGGGTCATCCAGATCATCCTCTCACTCACCAGCTCATCAAGCCCAAGAACACCTCACCTCCTGAGGCTGTTCATCCACTGTACTAGTTCATCCTCAACCCCTCGAGGCAATCCACCACAAAACTGGAGTAGGGTATTATGCCGCAAGGTGGCCCGAACCAGTATAAACCCCTGTGTCTCTTGTTCTTTGGGTTCATCGAGCTAGGCCGTGGAATCGTTGGGCAGGCAGGCTGGGGAGAGAGAGAGTTCTTCGTGCGCACCCCAGAGTTCGAACCTCTCAAGGGTCTGCGGAACCCTGAATCCGACATTTGGCGCGCCAGGTAGGGGTGCGCCGAAGCCCTTCCTCCGTCAGTCGACGCACCACCGCTCCACCGCTTCCATGGCTGATGCTCGTCGAGCCCGTGTTGAGCGTCGAGCCGCTCTCAATGCTCATGTCGCCCAGACGGCGCCCGTCGGCGGGCCTCCCCGTCGCTCTCCATCACCCGCTGCCAGCGCCGCCACCGGCCCGGTGGGGAACGAGCAGTAGGCTTCGTCGCTCCACCCCTCTGTGCGGCGGGACGGACGCACCGCCACCCCATCGCTGACTCCGGCCGTCTCATCGTCCCACGCTCGTCGCAGGCCCATGGACGCGCATCATGGCGCGCGAGTGCTACCTCTTGAGCACTGCGTTGGTTTTCCCTTGAAGAGGAAAGGGTGATGCAGTAAAGCAGCGTAAGTATTTCCCTCAGTTTTTGAGAACCAAGGTATCAATCCAGTAGGAGACCACGCACGAGTCCCTCACACCTACACAAATAAATAAATCCTCGCAGCCAACGCGATAAGGGGTTGTCAATCCCTACACGGTCACTTACGAGAGTGAGATCTGATAGATATGATAAGATAATATTTTTGGTATTTTTATGATAAAGATGTAAAGTAAAATAAAAGGCAATAAAAATAACTAAGTGTTAGAAGATTAATATGATGGAAAATAGACCCGGGGGCCATAGGTTTCACTAGTGGCTTCTCTCAAGAGCTAAGTATTACGGTGTGTGAACAAATTACTGTTGAGCAATTGATAGAACTGAGCATAGTTATGAGAATATCTAGGTATGATCATGTATATAGGCATCACATCCGAGACAAGTAGACCGACTCCTGCCTGCATCTACTACTATTACTCCACACATCGACTGCTATCCAGCATGCATCTAGAGTATTAAGTTCAAAAGAACAGAGTAACGCTTTAAGCAAGATGACATGATGTAGAGGGATAAACTCATGCAATATGATATAAACCCCATCTTGTTATCCTCGATGGCAACAATACAATATGTGCCTTGCTGCCCCTGCTGTCACTGGGAAAGGACACCGCAAGATTGAACCCAAAGCTAAGCACTTCTCACATTGCAAGAAAGATCAATCTAGTAGGCCAAACCAAACTGATAATTCAAAGAGACTTGCAAAGATAACCAATCATACATAAAAGAATTCAGAGGAGATTCAAATATTGTTCATAGATAAACTTGATCATAAACCCACAATTCATCGGTCTCAACAAACACACCGCAAAAGAAGATTACATTGAATAGATCTCCACAAGAGAGGGGGAGAACATTGTATTGAGATCCAAAAAGAGAGAAGAAGCCATCTAGCTAATAACTATGGACCCGAAGGTCTGAGGTAAACTACTCACACATCATCGGAGAGGCTATGGTGTTGATGTAGAAGCCCTCCATGATCGATGCCCCCTCCGGCGGAGCGCTGGAACAGGCCCCAAGATGGGATCTCACAGGTACAGAAGGTTGCGGTGGTGGAATTAGGTTTTTGGCTCCGTATCTAGTAGTTTGAGGGTACGTAGGTATATATAGGAGGAAGGAGTATGTCGATGGAGTAACGTGGGGCCCATGAGGGTGGAGGGCGCGCTTGGGGGGGTAGGCACGCCCCTACCTCATGCCCTCCTGGTTGATGTCTTGACGTAGGGTCCAAGTCCTCTAGATCACGTTCGTTCCGAAAATCACGTTCCCGAAGGTTTCATTCCGTTTGGACTCCGTTTGATATTCTTTTTCTGTGAAACTCCGAAATAGGCAAAAAAAACAGCAATTCTGGGATGGGCCTCCAGTTAATAGGTTAGCCCCAAAAATAATATAAAAGTGTATAATAAAGCCCGATAATGTCCAAAAACAAAATATAATATAGCATGGAACAATCAAAAATTATAGATACGTCATATCAAGCATCCCCAAGCTTAATTCCTGCTCGTCCTCGAGTAGGTAAATGATAAAAACAGAATTTTTGATGTGGAGTGCTACTTAGCATAATTTCAATATAATTCTTCTTATTGTGGCATGAATGTTCAGATTTGATATGATTCAAGATAAAAGTTTATAATTGACAAAAAACAATAATACTTCAAGCATACTAACTAAGAATTATGTCTTATCAAAATAACATAGCCAAAGCAAGTTATCCCTACAAAATCATATAGTTTGGCTATGCTCCATCTTCCCCACACAAAATATTCATATCATGTACGACCCCAGTTTTAACCAAGCAATTGGTTCATACTTTTAACGCGCTTCAGCATTTTCAACTCTTACGCAATACATGAGCGCAAGCCATGGATATAGCACTATGGTGGAATAAGGTATAATGGTAGGGGTTATGTGGGAAGACAAAAAAAGGAGAAAGTCTCACATCAACGAGGCTAATCAACGGGCAATGGAGATGCCCATCAATTGATGTTAATGCGAGGAGTAGGTATTGTCATGCAACGGATGCACTAGAGCTATAAGTGTATGAAAGCTCAAAAAGAAACTAAGTGGGTGTGCATCCAACTTGCTTGCTCACGAAGACCTCGGGCATTTGAGGAAGCCCATCATTGGAATATACAAGCCAAATTCTATAATGAAATATCCCACTAGTATATGAAAGTGACAAAATGAGAGACTCTCTATTATGAAGATCACGGTGCTACTTTGAAGCACAAGTGTGGTAAAAGGATAGTAACATTGTCCCTTCTCTCTTTTTCTCTCATTTTTTTATTTAGGCCTTTTCTCTTTCTTTATTTTATGGCCTCTTTTTTTTATTTAGCTTAGGGATGCTAGTTTTGCAAGTCCGGAGTCTCATCCCGACTTGTGGGGGAATCATACTCTCCATCATCCTTTCCTCACTTGGGACAATGCTCTAATAATGATGATCATCACACTTTTATTTACTTACAACTCATGAATTACAACTCAATACTTAGAACAAAATATGACTCTATATGAATGCCTCCGGCGGTGTACCGGGATATGCAATGAATCAAGAGCGACATGTATGAAAGAATTATGAACGGTGGCTTTGCCACAAATACAATGTCAACTACATGATCATGCAAAGCAATATAATAATAATGGAGCGTGTCATGATAAACGAAACGGTGGAAAGTTGCATGACAATATATCTCAGAATGGCTATGGAAATGCCATGATAGGTAGGTATGGTAGCTGTTTTGAGGAAGATATAAGGAGGTTTATGTGTGATAGAGCGTATCATATCACGGGGTTTGGATGCACCAGCGAAGTTTGCACCAACTCTCAAGGTGAGAAAGGGCAATGCACGGTACCGAAGAGGCTAGAAATTTGCCATGGAGAGCAAGCATTTCAAGAGCGTGATCCTGCGTGCACTCATACTGGGACTTGTCCAGGGACAAATCCAAGTAGCAGAGGGCAAGAGCTGCTGCAGAGACACCAGATCAAGAAACTGTTACACCAGGGGCGGACCCAGGATAAAAACTGACCAGGGGCACCCAGCTATACAAAACTCTCGATAATTTTTACACATAGGCTTATATAAACGTCTATATGTCCTATATATAGACATTTTCTTGCAAGTCATAAGATATTTCATTCAAGTTCTAAAAAGAGATACTTCATCCAATCATAACACAACAAGTTATCAATAAAGTGAACATACCTTACAAAAAGACTTTAAATCCAAATAGTTCATATTTTGCAAAAGAATATTCATCTCTAACATAAATACTGTGTTCTGAAAAGAAAAAACACATATTAGTATTAGCAATTTAAAATTCTAATGGAAATGGTAAACACACAAGAGGTGTAAGGTATAGGATCATTACAATACATTTCTCCCACGACGATCTTTAATCTTATGGAAACGATCAAGAATCACTTTATAAGCAATTTCGTCCAGCAGTCCATTTTCCACGAAGCAAATTAGGCTATGGCTCAAATAATCATCACCAATTTTGTTACGCAAAGCACCCTTCACAATCTTCATAACTGAAAAACATCTGTCAACATTGGCAGTGGTTACAGGGAGAGTCAACGCTAGCTTCAAAAGCCAATATACCAATGATAGGAGAGATGCTTCCTTGTATCCACCGTCGGTTTAGCCAAATCACCTATTTTGTCCAAAGCTAGAAAACATTGTATCATGGAGTATATTATCTATGTAGAGACCAAGTTCGTGTTCAAGAGTCACCATATTTTTGTGATTAAAAATCATCAGGATAAATCTTGGCTAATTTCAGCAACATTTCCTTGTCAAAATGGCAAAGTAAATCAGTTGGGCTCAAAGCAGACCTGTTGGTGGTGATGGTGTCGTCCCTTTCTTTCTAACTGTAAAAATTCCGAGAGAAAGCATCCTAGTAGTAGCAGACTATCAAGCCAGCAGACAAGTGAGAGTAATAGAATGGTTTGCCGGATTGAATTGCATAGAAAATTCCAGAATGGTACTACAAGTTAAGCTACCGGTAGTGTGCCACACTAATCCTACAATTTATGGTTAGAACCAACAGTACATGCCTGATAGAGTACTAGTACGGATTGCATATTTTCACTTGGTTTGACAGAAAACACAAAGAAATCAAATAAAAAATAAGGACCGGAGAGATCCAGGCAAACCAAATCGAGAAGTACCTGTGTTTCTGTTTGCCTATGGCAGTTTTGGAGTTGGGATGAGATTGAGATTAATAAAGCTTGGGGATGGGCACTTGAGCAGAAGTTGCTGCTGCTGCAGACCAGACCTACGTAGACCAGCGCTCGCGCCGCGGCGGCCGGCGGCAGGGCGGGCATCAGCCGGCAGGCGACTGGGCAGCCGCAGAGCCACGATCGACCAATCCTCAAAGTGGCAGTGCGTGGTGGCTGACGGTTCATTTCTTGGTTTAATCGATTTTCTAGCTATTAGCCTATTCATTAATTGATTGATCTCCGAGAGTCGAAGAGGCAAGCAGTAGCCAATTTCTCCTCGTGTTCATCGCTTTGTTGAAGGACACGCATCTCTTCATTTTTCTCGATTTGGTTTGCTTTTTTATGGGCTTTACGGAGAAGGGCCGATGGGGAGTGGGGGCACCAGCTCTTGCGTGACCGGGGGCCTGCTGGCTGGATCGGGTGTTTATACCGGGGCGACAGGAAATTGAGTGGGGTCCTGGGCCGCCGCTCGTCACAACGTGCGTCCGCCCCTGGTTACAACGTGTGCGGTTTTAGGTACCCCAGTAGCTCCTGCTCAAAAATGTGTGGCTGTGTGCTCACAAGGGACCCCACATGTCCCAGTGAATACCCTAACCTCAACCTTCTCCCCAGCTCAGCTGGTACGTAAACCCAAGTCACTCTCTGTATGTTCTCTATATTATTTTGCTCCCAGATGGAAGTTGCACTTAAGGTTGACTAATGCTTGCTGCTGCTGGTGCGGAAGAAGAACCAGATGCCGTTGAGTACTGCAGTTTAGGATGTAGCCTCTCAGTCTGTGACAACGTCAATTCAGGTAGTATCTTAATTAATTCATCATCTGTACATATACTTTCAATTGATCATAAGGGAAAAAAGTTTTTTTTTTCGGTTTGGAATGAACATTGCACATATCTTGATCTTGTCATCAGCTGAGCTTGGCGAAGACATGAAAGTCGGCGTGGGGCGCTGCGGCGATGCGTGCGGACGGTTCTGCAACGATGCCAACATCGCATCCGTTGATGCTTGATCATGTATGAGAACGCGCTGAGATCCCGGTGGCTTACCTTCTTCGTCGTTGCTGCTGCCTTAGCCGCTATCTAGTTCTTGCTTTAGCTATGATATGTTAGGCTTTGCTGCCAACTGCTGTATGCTGTGTCTGAAATGCTGTGTGGGTGCCCCGGTTCAGCTGGTGTGTGCTCTGCTTCTATTTTGGGATCTTGCATGACCCTTTGAGGTGCTGGGCTGGGGTTCGTCGTGATCCCCGGTCATGTAAGATAGTATGTCGTGTGTTGGGTAACAAAAACTCTACTAGTAGCTGTGAACCTTGGTTTCTCTTAATAAAATCGGAGAGGGAGGCTTCTCTTTTGATGAAGAAAAAAAATGCACCGAGATCCCACGTCGATCCTTTATGTATATCTGTACATACTTGAGGAGGTTCCTCCGTGAGTTCCAAAAATTTACTTCGTTCATACTCAGTAAAGGAGCACCTCTAAACTTTATCTACTATTCCCTCCGTTCACTATTATAACATGTTTTGAATATTCTAATATGGACTAAATATGGACTGAAATGAGAGAACAAACACACTAAAATACGGTTATATACATCTGTTTCAGAAAAAAAGTTAGAACATCTTATAACGGTGAACGGAGGGAGTAGTATTTGGTAAACCGGAGAGGCTCCGGTGATTGCCTTAACTTATTATATGTATCTACATTGGCCACAAAGCCACATCATCTTGCGCTACCCAGCTTAGATCACAGGGAGCACCAAAACTATTCTCAACACTAGCACCATATGGCACCACCAGCCATTCCGCCGAACTACTTCGCTCACGGTTCCTGCATCGACTTCGTCGTACAGAATCGCACGGCGTCAGAGACTGCGAGGAATATATGACTGCTTCCAATGTGCTCGGTGAGCTTGGATGCTTGCAGTTTTTCTATGACGACGGAACCAGGATTTGACAGAATGAGCTGCCAAAACACACAATACAAAACAACATTATCAGCTGCCCTGTGAAACAAGATTATAGTTTTCTGAAAGTGTGTGTAGCTTGAATGGGTGTACCTGCATATCTCTTTTCTGAAGATTCTTGTACAGACCTTCAAGAGCATGTATGCCGCTTGTATCGATGTCGATGACCGCTGCACCAGCATTTTTCACCGGACTGCATTAGTACAATGATTGAAAAAAATAGTTTGAAATTTCTCAGGCCAAGATATAATTCTTCTACTTACGCGACATTTCCACAATCAAGAAACTGATTTTAGGCAGTCCCACTGCTTTAGCTCTGTCTTCTTCGTCTGTGAGCCACCTAAGAATTCTGCCATGGAGCACCAGATGTCAGGCCTATGAGGCTGAAATTACCAAATTCATGTGTATTTTATCATACTTCAGATTCAGAGCATAATGTGTGATGAATTTGCCATCTTTACCTTTCTCGGACGTAATTAGAGTTGGAAAAATAAATAGCAGAATCAACCCTCACAATCACCACCCCGGGAGTAAGATTTGCTTCTGGATATTGGCTTATGTTCCTGTATATAGTGGTGCCGGGAAGGTTTCCAAGTAGGGCTGTCCTTGGCCTTGTTACTTGAAGAAGTATTTTGGCAAATGAGATTGCTACCTGGTAATACCCAGAAAAAACAAGTTCTAGTTATGTCTCCACAGAAAGACATGAAAATATTATTATTCTTCATCAAAGATAATGCTTTGGTCCTTACAGCAATCAAGAGGCCAATCTCAACGGATACAAAAACAACACCGAAAAAAGCTCCCATGCAAGCAATGAAGTCCAATTTGTCAACTTTCCAGATGAGAATTGCTGCTTCATAGTCCACAAGGCCGATCACCGCAGAAATAATGATCGACCCTAGGATTGCATTTGGTGTGTATTTGAATAGCGGTGTGATGACCAACAAGGTAAGAAGAACCACCACTGACATAACCACATTGGATACAGGAGTCTTGCAGCCAGCCATGAAGTTAACTGCCGAACGTGAGAAAGAACCTGAAAAAGAAAATACAGGATATAGATTTTGGCACTGTATTTTCCAGACAGTTTACTGTCAGCTCTGTTCGGCGAAAAAGGGTGAAGCTACCTGTTGTGACATAGCAAGATGTCATTGATCCTACTATGTTCATGGTTCCAAGTGCTACCATCTCCTTGTTTCCATCTAGCTGGTAGTCCTTCATAGCAGCAAATGTCCTTCCAATAGCTACAGCTTCCTGATGAAGTAGTCACGCACAGATTGATGAGAAATCTGGAGATGCACATGACAGGAAAAACAAATATGTGTTCATATCAGAATACATACTGTCAAACCAACTATGCCGCAAACAACACCGATCTTGAAGCCTTTTGCGACAAATGGACCGGTGAAATAAATCTTGTGTACTGATGATGGGTTGATTCCCTGTTCAATGTGCTTTACCTGATAACCAAGTGACAATTTTTTTTTCATCCATGACAAACAGTGTATGGTCCACACAACTGAGCCTGAATTTTCCTGACTTAGTCACTTACTATCTGAACACCTTGCTTGTCGGCACGAGTAATGTATACAAAAAATGTTGCTAGAATCACTGATATTATAGGAGCAATAGCTGGCACCCAGAAAAGCTTCCTATTCTTCTTTCCCTGTGTAAATCAAACATCCTTAGTGGATGAAATAAATTTTTAAAATGTTAAATGTGTTGTAAAGGTACAAGGAACAAAGAATCCTTACGATATACTTCGCAAACAGAAGGAAAACCAGGAAAGATACACCAATCACAATTGTCTGCCAGTTCCACTGCATATATATACAAGCATCTCCTTGTTAGTACTCTAGATAACTCAGACAGACAGTAGTACTATCTTAAGCCTATGCTAATCCCTTCCTGGCGCGGGAAGATCCACAAAAAGGAGGGGAACAAATTCACCTGCCCACTTCCAAATGAATATAAAGATGAGCTCCAAAGATCCAAAAACAATTCAGCACTTGCAAAAATATTTTTCCCCACATAAGTTATTTCCATATCGACATGGCATGATGTACTTCTATTAATAATGAAAATGTTTTTAAGTTCTAGGAATTACAAATATGCTCTTATAATTCCAGAAAATGCAGTGCATGATGTTCTGATCAAGATATAAAATCGATATGTTACTGCTAAGTATATGAGATATGTACCCCATGACGAACTGATCTCCAGACAGATTCCATAACAGAAACTATGTCGGTTTTCCTTGTAAAATTTGCGATGCCCAACACGTATTTTAGCTGCTGCAGGGCAATAGTAATGGCAGCTCCCCCCATGAATCCGACAATTGCAGCATGTGACAAGAACTCTATAAGGAACCCTAACCTGAAAAAAAATTTACCAACTCTTAGTCCAACACGTGACATTATGTGCAAGCTTTTAGTATATGTTTGCATATACCTTAGAAATCCCAAGGCTGCTTGAGTGATACCAGCGAAGAAGGTTGCCGTGAAAGCAAGGCGCATGTATTCCTCCTTGTTTTTGACATGGTCAACCTCAGCTTGTAGAAGTGAACCTATCAAAAGAGAAACCACAGCAACTGGACCGATCGCTATATCCCTTGAGCTACCCATTGCAGCATATATCAATGGGGAATGAAGCTGGAGTCTGAAACCAACTAACAAAAGTAAATTATGATAGCAAAACAAGCTTAAATGTTTCGCATCAAATCTCCGCAACAGAATCAAGAGGAGTAACTTACAAAGCCCATACTGCGGGTCCAAATTAGCAAGCTTCGAATAGCCAATGTCCTATTAGAGTCCATCATTCAATGTCAGGCACAGTTTAAGTGGTCAAAGCCAAGGTGGACCAGTCATCCTTGATGATACCTGAGGAATGCAGAGGCTTGCGATGGTCAACCCGGCAATCAGATCTCCTTTGAACTTGCTGAGACTGTAATCCCTGCCCCACCCAAATATTGGAAACAAGAACTCCAGCCCCATCATGAACCTCCTCGGTCCGGATTGGCCCTTGTACTGACGCAGCGGGTTGTCGTGGAAGAAAGTCTCTCTCAATGTTTCTGTAAACTCCGTGGCCAAGTTCTTCGGAGGGGGATAGCCCACTTTGTACACCAGCGGTGCTTGAGATGGGTCATTGGAGGGTGTCTGTGTGGTGATGCCAGGTTCATCTGCTGCCTCGTCAGATATATGATGGACCATCTCTGCTATTCGAACAACTTTTTGTTATCCTGGAGAAACAGTTGAGTTAATTTTAGTAACTGGAGTGTGCATGGAGGTTAGACGTTTACAGTACTTCAACATTGCAAAAATTATAACCATATAAACACCACCAAAATGACATCACGAAACGATGACCCTTACATGCATAGAAACTATCGATATTTATCATGTTTAATGGTTTTATCTTTTTTTCTATCTTAACATAGAATGAATCTGAACTTAATTTTTTTATATTGCTAGTAAACTGATAAGTATGTAAACTAATTTTGTCGTGACTAGTTTGCGTACTAGAAAGAGATTGAATCAGCAGTATGTTGGTGGAGGACAGGTTATCCTGAATTTTCGTTTTGGGAGAAATATAGGCGATGCTTATTCAAGATGAACACATACCTTGAGCTCGGACAACTAGCAGGCAAATCTTTTCATACGAGGAGCTAAGAATGGCAACAGTGAATCCATATTATGATATCTTCGAAATAGAAAAATCTATTTGATATTTGATGCTCACTCTTATATAGAATAACCATATGTTTCTCCCAACTGTCCCATTCTAACAGTAAAAGGAAAAACGAGAAGGTTGATTGTATTGTTCAGCTCAGTGTGAATAGCAGATAATAATGGTGGACTGTTGTTTCTTGTAAGCACAAGACTTTGCGGTGTTGGTCTGAAAGTCCAACGGGCTTATTCAAAAAGCAATAATTGGTGCAGAAAGTTCCAGCTATTCTCTTTGAATCCTGACCCAATGGTAATAGATGAGAAACTAATAATATTAATAAAAGCCAAATGAGTCAAGTTTGTGCCTAGGTGAGATAGTCCAACTAAGATGAGACAAAATACTCCATACTGTACATCTGTAGAATTCTCCAAATCAAAGCTGAGACAGAGCAGACAGAGGCAGTTGTTTCCAAGTGAAGGGATTGATTTATCAATTATTATTATATCTAACTAAAGAATACTACTACAAAATTCGGTAACCTTAATCTTCTTACTTACATGAGCAGTGACTGGTCACCATTCCACCTAAATGGGTCCCAATTGCTAAGAAAGAAGCTCTAACCATGTTTATTTTCAGAAAACCTAAGTAGTGGTGCAGAATTATATAATTCGACGAGCTATTGAACACTCTCCCCTCCCGACCCCTCCCGCGTCGCCCCCGCGAGGCGAAGGGGAGGGCGACCAGATCCTGTCGAGCGCCCCCCTCCTCCTCCTCTTCCCCTGCTCCGCCGCCGCCAGAGGGCACGGCCGGGCAAAGCCCGACCGGTGCCGGCGGCGGCGGGGCGCTGGCGTCCTCCTGCTCGAGGGGGCTGCGCGGGCATGCTTCTTCGGGCCGGTGCGTCGCGCGGCGGTGAGCGCGACGGCGCTGCGTTGTGCGGGTGTGGCGGCTCCGCGTTCTGGCGGCGGCGGCGCACTGGTGGAGCCTGCGTGGCGGGCACTGCGACGGCGGGGCGTGCCCGGGCTGCAACGGCCAGATCTGGCCGCCGGGGGGCACGGGCTGTGGCGGCGTGGGCTGGAGGCCGTCGTCCTGCTGGCTGGCGGCAGAGGCGGCTGAAGGCGGCGGCGGATCCTGCTCAAGGTGCGGCCTTCGTGGCTGCGGTGGGCGGCGGATCTGACGCGGCGGTGGCGGTGCTGGTGGTTGCGGGCGAGCCGGGTTCCGGCCAGATCTGGCTGGATTTGTCGCCGGGGACCCGGCTGGTGGCGCAGGGCGGTGGCCGGAGCGCGTCCTGGTCGCGGATGCTGGCCTGCTCTGGCCAGGGTGTGGCGGCGCGTGTGTGGTGGCGGTGGCGGCGCAGAGTGGTGGCCGATCTGGTGGCTGCGTGGTCGACGGACTCAACGGCTGGAGTCCGGCGGGCGGCGCGGGATGGGCAGTGGCCTGGTGTGGCTGCTGCTCCGGCCGTGGAGGGATCCACGGTAGCTTGGCATGTCGGCTGCGGCGGCGGCTGACATGTTTCGGCGTCGGTTCGACCGTAGGTGGCGTGTGGCGGCCTTCGATTCCTCTCCCCGTCGCCCATGCACCACTTCCGTCGAAGGACTGGGCTTTTCTCAGTTGTGGTACATCGCCCGTCTCGCGCCCGGAAGCAGGACCGCGCCCGTCTCGCGCCCGGCAGCAGGACCGCGCCTGTCCCGCGCCCGGTTGCAGGACCGCGCCGCCTGTCTCGCGCCCGGCAGCAGGACCGCGCCCGTCTCGCGCCCAGCGGCAGGACCGCGCCCGTCTCGCGCCCGGCAGCAGGACGGGCCGATGGCGGCCAGTTGGGGGCAGCTCAGGGGTGCAAAAGGCGCGTCTCTATAGGTGGCGTGGCGCTGGGTAACTGGTGAGGTGGCGTCGAGGTCTTGGATTCCGGGGTGGCGGCCCTGGTGGTGGTGTCGCGGTGCTCATGGGCAAAGCCCGTGCCTTGGTGCTGCCCGGTAACCATGGTCGTGTGGGCGGCATGGTCACCGGGGTGTGACGTTCGGTGGCGGTGAGTATGGGCCGGGGTGAAAACCTATCCTATCTTCGGACGGACCGGCGGCGGCGAAGCTCGCTCCCTTCCTGAAGGCGTCGTCGCGGCCATCATTGCCCGTCGTGTTGCTCTAGGGGAAACTCTGACTCTCGGGTCGGGCGGTGGCGGCGCTCCGGTGTCGTTTCCTTCCTGAAGGCACCGCCTTGGAGCCCACGGTTCGTCATATGCGGCTTCATCTCTTCGCGGTGGCGTGTTCACGGGCGAGGACCCCGCTGCTCTTGTAGTGCTTGGGGTGGTGTTGCTGCGCTCGACACTTATGTATCTTGCCTTGGGTGTGTGCGTGTGTTGTGGTGGCGTGCGTTTGTACCGGGTTGTTGTTGGTTGATGCTTTATATATAAAGCGGGGCGAAAGCCTTTTTCGGTAATTAAAACCTAAGTAGTAATATTTTCAGTAGAATTTTCATTCTCGGCTAGTTTCATTAGGCTGCGGATGGAACCAAGAACGCTTGGTCGCAGCTTACTTGCATGATTCAAAGATAATAGTGGTGGACCGTTGTTTCTTGTAAGCACAAGACTTTCCGGTGTTGGTCTGAAAGTCCAAGCAGGCTTATTCAAATAGCATAATTGGTGCAGAAAGTTCCAACTATTCTCTTTGAATCCTGACCCAATGGCAACAGATGAGCAATAATACTATTAATAAAGCCAATGAGTCAAATTTGTGCCTAGGCTGAGATAGTCCAACTAAGATATCAGAAGATACTCCATAGTACATCTGTAGAATTCTCCAAATCAAAGCTGAGACGAAGAGCAGACAGATGAACAGAGGCAGTTGTTTGAAAGTGAAGGGATTGGTTTATTATAATCTAAAGAATACTGCAAAATTTGACAACCTTAATCTTCTTACTTATGATGAGCAGTGACTGATCACCATTCCACCTAAACGGGTCCCAATTCAATTACTAAGAAAGAAGTTCTTACCACATTTATTTTCAGAAATCCTAAAACATAAGTAGTAGAAATATTTTCAAAAAAAAAGAAATATTTTCAGAACAATATTTCATTTTCGGCCAGTTTCATTAGGGTGTGGATGGAACCAAGAACACTTGGTCGCACCTTACTTACAGGATGCTAACGACGAGCCAGCTGAAATTTTTGTGAGACATTTAATCAAGTACTCACGAAGCATACTCGCTGACACAATAACGCACAAAAGGTATCGGTGAATTGCCGGTTTCTCATCCATTAAAAAAGGGATGGATACACTGCTGATTTCCGAGCAGAGGAACTAATGGCGAAGTTATCAAAAAATCGAACCCCAGCGTGCAGTCGCAGTCGTAACAGACGAAATGCGACGAGTTGTACAGAAAATAAAGAACCAAGAACGACTGAAGGGGAGGGGAGAAGATGCTCATGGATCAGAATCGTCGGATGAAGAGATTTTACCGGATATACAGTGGTTCCTGTGATCGGTCGACGGAGCCGCCGCGCGCTCAGGGTTCACCGGCCCACGAATGGCGCATCCCTCTTGGCGCTGGCGCGGCGAGAGCGGGTATATATGCCTTCTGGAGGCACCAGGAGGATCCGCCTGCCGGGGAAACAGACGCGCCCAACGGACAAAAGAGCGGCAATGGAAGGTAGCGCGATCTCTGCTGGTAGTTGTTTATACACCACGGAGTCGGGAGACGAGGGAAGACGGCGACGTGGACGTGGACGTGCGGAACCAAAATGGCTGGGAAGTCGCCGCGGGCTCCACGGCCGTGGAACCGGGGCCGTCCTACGCCGGTCGGTCAACGGCGCCGCGGTCAGGGTCTACGGGGACCAACGGCGGCGAGGGAAGGATGATGAGTTTTCAGTGTTTGGACCGTGGAATAGTGGTCGGGACGACGAGAGGTGAAGTGAACCGCGTGTGGGGCAGGGTACAACTGAAGGTGACTTACGACGACCACCTGGCCTTTCCTTACGACCGGAAGGTGACAAGCGATTAGGTGGCCGAGTTACACGAAGACCGCGGCCGTACTTCAATTCGGCTTCATGTGTCTGCGAGTCCTGCGTAGGTGGTGGAGTCGCGAATCCTTGTTGCGAACCTGAAGCGTAATTGTAGGCGTATGGTTGTGACTCTGCGGGGATAAAAGATGGGCCAATAACGTCCCCTCCGAAGAACTCTGTAACTAATGATGTAACCGTGTTGCCATGATCATGTGAAGCTCCCCGGAGGCCTATGTTGACGCCATGATCATGTGATGCTCCCCGAAGACCTGTGTTGACGCCACGTTGGGTGTTCTCATCGCCCCAATTAACATCAGGTATCTCCTGCACATAGAAACATTTTAAACAAACTGTTAGAGGATAATATATGATATCATTGTAAATGCATTGAAATGTAAACATGACTACCTGATTATATCCCTCTCCTATACTGTCTGGCCATTGTACGTGGCGCTGGTTTAAATCTGGTACACGAGTCTCCTCGGACATGGGGATCCCCCGCGTGGAGAGATACGGCTGAGATCCCTCACCTTGGGTGTATGCATCATATCCTGTGTACGCATATGGGTTAGGGGAAAGAAACTGCTCGGGCATCGATTCCAAGCCCGTACCATGGTCCTGAGATGTCTGCCCCTGACGAAGCTGCATCGAAAAAGAGCGATGCAGTGGCAGAGATGAGTCCTGTCGTGGCAATGTCGTTCTAGTACTCGGACCCTCCCCCACTGCCCATGGCTCGTACGCGCCTCGCTCGGTCTGGACGACGGCGCCGCACTTGGTCTAGCTGACCTCGGTACCGGCATGTTGTATGCTCCAGCGACAACGTCATCGCCTCTATCGCATCTGAACTTCTTTGCCAAGTATTGTTGAAGAAGTTTCTGGAATGTCTTGCGAAATGGGCCCTGGGCCGGCATGCTATCCGTAGCCATCTGCCCTACTTCGTTGCAATTTTCAAGCTGAACAATATTTGGATGTTATTTAGTTCAAATGATTATGAAATGATGGACCTAAAAAAGTTACAAGTGATTACCATCTGGTCACAATAGTAAGCTGCATGCAGCTCAACATGTCTCCGCGCCTGCTCCTCTTGTGTGAGATGTGTTGGTATAGTAGCTGGCTAACTGGCCAGGCTAGCACGTGTGTTCATGCAGTACCACTGCTTATACGCTTGATCTATACTTCCATCGTATGGTCTGCAAAATTAAATTATTACATAAACCGTTGTGATGAAAGCAAAGCATCTTCACGCATCGTATGATCATCGTAATAAAATAGTATACATAAAATAATGTAAATAAAATATACCTAAGTTGATGCACTATATCCGCTAGCGCTTCATTTTCCCACTTGTGTACCCATTCAATGTTCTGTTCCCTCCAATCGTATAAACTCCAACCCCTGCTCAGATTGTCCAAAAGGACCACCTGACCAGATGAATTGACAAAAGAGACTACCTATGGATCAATTTGACAAAAAAGCCCCCCTCAGCGGTGGCGGCAGGTGCGGCAGGCGACACGTGGCACCTGCCGCCACGCCAGGAGGCGGCGGGCCCGGCCGCCACGCCAGGAGGCGGCCGGCCGGCGAAAACGGATTATGTACAGTTCTCTGAGCCGTGACGGAACGGGCCAGGCCTGGCGGGCCACGCCGCCACTAGAGGAGGTGGCCGCTGATTATGTACAGTTCTTCGAGCCGCGACGGAACGGGCCAGGCCTAGCGGGCCAGGTCGCCACTAGAGGAGGCGGCCGCTGCTGCCCATGTCCCTCCCTGGCCGACAGCTGCTGCAGCTCGCGGGCCGAGGCGTGGGCCCCGCCGCCACCAGCGCTGGCGGCCACCCTGCTGCACGCGTGTGCGCAAACGGCTCTGATTCCCCCGCAGACAGCCCTCATTCCCATGATTCGAAAAATGCTGCTACAAGTGAGGTGACAGCACCCAAGAGCGTGATTTCCGCGTGGGAATATGGATGCTGATGCCTGCTTTTGGTTCTTTCACCCGGGAATCAGTCCTGCTTTTGTTACTTTTGCCTCGTAGGATGCGACGGCAGTCCGAGAATCACTCTGGCTATTGCTTGAGCGGATGCGACGGCACTGCGGTAAACAGTCACTTGCTGCGGGAATCCGATGCTGCGGGAACCTGTTGTGCCGACACTACAGGGATCCTAAAATTTCCCGCCTAATTTCGTCTGTTCGCGCTTATTTTCTCGCCATCATTTATCGCCTGAGCCTATAAAAGGAAGACACCGAGGCTCTCGTCCAGCCATCCTCGAAATCGCCAGTGTGCAAAGTGTGTAACACATTTTTTCAGTCGGTATGAGTTTGCCTTGCTCGGATCAAAGCATTAGGCCGAGAAAAATGAAGAATGCAAGTTTGCCTCCGGGGGTGGCAGTCCTGCGGTGTTGGTGTGGCGATCTTTGCAAGGTGAAGGAGGTGACAGATTTTTCAGATTGGTTGGGCATGAAGTTTTTCATGTGCGCCAATTATGAGGAAGATCCACCCGTAGCTATTTCAGAGTACGACAAGCCTCCGGTATGCTTTAACCATCACGAATAGATATTGTTGGTATTTTGATTGATTCTTTAATAACATTCTGGTTTCTTGTTGTAGTCTCCTCCGCCTCTGTGCATGTACTATCGTTGGATTGACACGGAGATGCCGGCTTGGGCAGTGACTGAGATTCGTGAAAGAAGTCACCGTGCGTGGAATAGTTTCTATGCGGAAGAGCGACGCGAGAAGGCGGAAGCTGAGGAGAAAGCAGAGCAAGAGAGAGAGTTAAAAGAATACTATGCGGAGCAACACCAATTTTTTCAGGATTTAGGAAAGAAAAACAGGGAAGAGGCTTGTCGCATGGAGGAGCAGGAACGACAGCGAAAGGAGACTCGTGAGGCGGAGAGGCAGAGAAAGAAAGAAAGGGCTCGTCAGGCCAAGGCAGCAGAAGAAGCTGGCGATGGAAAAGGAAAATATCCACGTTGGACTCAGTAGATTCCTGTGGTAGTATTTTAAATTTCGCAATCATTTGTATCTTTATTGATGCAATTTAATGTAGCTTTATTTCAGTAGTTAAATGTAGCTTTATTTAAATTCTACGATGTATCTTATTTTCAGTTGTACCTTGTCGTGTTGTATCTTATTTTCAATTGTACCTTGTCGTGATGGGAAAAAAAATATAGTTTTAGAATAAAGTAGTGGCATTTTCTTTCCCTCCACTAATTATCGAACATCGTGCAACTGAAGGAAATATGCCCTAGAGGCAATAATAAAGTTATTATTTATTTCCTTATATCATGATAAATATTTATTATTCATGCTAGAATTGTATTAACCGGAAACATAATACTTGTGTGAATACATAGACAAACAAAGTGTCACTAGTATGCCCCTACTTGACTAGCTCGTTAATCGAAGATGGTTATGTTTCCTAACCATAAACAAAAGAGTTGTTATTTGATCAACGGCATCACATCATTAGGAGAATGATGTGATTGACATGACCCATTCCATTAGCTTAGCACCCGATCGTTTAGTATGTTGCTATTGCTTTCTTCATGACTTATACATGTTCCTATGACTATGAGATTATGCAACTCCCGTTTTCCAGAGGAACACTTTGTGTGCTACCAAACGTCACAACGTAACTGGGTGATTATAAAGGAGCTCTACAGGTGTCTCCAAAGGTACATGTTGGGTTGGCGTATTTTGAGATTAGGATTTGTCACTCCGATTGTCGGAGAGGTATCTCTGGGCCCTCTCGGTAATGCACATCACTTAAGCCTTGCAAGTATTGCAACTAATGAGTTAGTTGCGGGATGATGTATTATAGAACGAGTAAAGAGACTTGCCGGTAACGAGATTGAAACTAGGTATTGAGATACCGACGATCGAATCTCGGGCAAGTAACATACCGATGACAGAGGGAACGACGTATGTTGTTATGCGGTCTGACCGATAAAGATCTTCGTAGAATATGTAGGAGCCAATATGAGCATCCAGGTTCCGTTATTGGTTATTGACCGGAGACGTGTCTCGGTCATGTCTACATTGTTCTCGAACCCGTAGGGTCCGCACACTTAAGGTTTCGATGATAGTTATATTATGAGTTTATGAGTTTTGATGTACCGAAGTTAGTTCGGAGTCCCGGATGTGATCACGGACATGACGAGGAGTCTCGAAATGGTCGAGACATAAAGACTGATATATTGGACGGCTATATTCGGACACCGGAAGTGTTCCGGGTGATTTTGGAGAAAACCGGAGAGCCGGAGGGTACCGGAACCCCCCCCCCACCCCGGGAGAAGTAATGGGCCATATGGGCCTTAGTGGAGAGAGAGGGGCTGCCAGAGGTGGGCTGCGCGCCTCCTCCCCCCTGGTCCGAATTGGACTAGGAGAGGGGGGCGGCGCCCCCCCTTTTCCCTCTCCCTCCCCACTTCTTTCCCCCTCCTAGTAGGAGTCCTACTCCTACTAGGAGGAGGACTCCTCCTTGGCGCGCCATAGAGGGACGGCCGGCCTCCTCCCCTAGATCCTTTATATACGGGGGTAGAGGGCACCCCTAGACACACAAGTTGATCCACGTGATCATATTCTTAGCCGTGTGCGGTGCCCCCTTCCACCATAGTCCTTGATAATATTGTAGCGGTGCTTAGGCAAAGCCCTGCGACGGTAGTACATCAAGATCGTCACCACGCCGTCGTGCTGACGGAACTCTTCCCCGACACTTTGCTGGATCGGAGTCCGGGGATCGTCATCGAGCTGAACGTGTGCTAAAACTCGGAGGTGCCGTAGTTTCGGTGCTTGATCGGTCGGGCCGTGAAGACGTACGACTACATCAACCGCGTTGTGCTAATGCTTCCGCTGTCGGTCTACAAGGGTACGTAGATCACACTCTCCCCTCTCGTTGCTATGCATCACCATGATCTTGCGTGTGCGTAGGAAATTTTTTGAAATTATACGTTCCCCAACAATGGCATCCGAGCCTAGGTTTTATATGTTGATGTTATATGCACGAGTAGAACACAAGTGAGTTGTGAGCGATATAAGTCATACTGCTTACTAGCATGTCATACTTTGGTTCGGCGGTATTGTTGGACGAAGCGGCCCGGACCGACATTACGCGTACGCTTACGCGAGACCGGTTCTCCTGACGTGCTTTGCACAAAGGTGGCTAGCGGGTGACAGTTTCTCCAACTTTAGTTGAACCGAGTGTGGCTACGCCCGGTCCTTGCGAAGGTTAAAACAACACCAACTTGACAAACTATCGTTGTGGTTTTGATGAGTAGGTAAGATTGCTTCTTGCTTAAGCCCGTAGCAGCCACGTAAAACTTGCAACAACAAAGTAGAGGGCGTCTAACTTGTTTTTGCAGGGCATGTTGTGATGTGATATGGTCAAGACATGATGCTAAATTTTATTGTATGAGATGATCATGTTTTGTAACCGAGTTATCGGCAACTGGTAGGAGCCATATGGTTGTCGCTTTATTGTATGCAATGCAATCGTGCTGTAATGCTTTACTTTATCACTAAGCGGTAGCGATAGTCGTGGAAGCATAAGATTGGCGAGACGACAACGATGCTACGATGGAGATCAAGGTATCGCGCCGGTGACGATGGTGATCATGACGGTGCTTCGAAGATGGAGATCACAAGCACAAGATGATGGTGGCCATATCATATCACTTATATTGATTGCATGTGATGTTTATCTTTTATGCATCTTATCTTGCTTTGATTGACGGTAGCATTATAAGATGATCTCTCACTAATTATCAAGAAGTGTTCTCTCTGAGTATGCACCGTTGCGAAAGTTCTTCGTGCTGAGACACCACGTGATGATCGGGTGTGATAGGCTCTACGTTCAAATACAACGGGTGCAAAACAGTTGCACACGCAGAATACTCAGGTTTTACTTGACGAGCCAAGCATATACAGATATGGCCTCGGAACACGGAGACCGAAAGGTCGAGCGTGAATCATATAGCAGATATGATCAACATAGCGATGTTCACCAATGAAACTACTCCATCTCTCGTGATGATCGGACATGGTTTAGTTGATTTGGATCACGTAATCACTTAGAGGATTAGAGGGATGTCTATCTAAGTGGGAGTTCTTAAGTAATATGATTAATTGAACTTAAATTTATCATGAACTTAGTCCTGGTAGTATTTTGCAAATTATGTTGTAGATCAATAGCTCGCGTTGTTGCTTCCCTGTGTTTATTTTGATATGTTCCTAGAGAAAATTGTGTTGAAAGATGTTAGTAGCAATGATGCGGATTGGATCCGTGATCTGAGATTTATCCTCATTGCTGCACAGAATAATTATGTCCTTGATGCACCGCTAGGTGACGGACCTATTGCAGGAGCAGATGCAGACGTTATGAACGTTTGGCTAGCTCAATATGATGACTACTTGATAGTTTAGTGCACCATGCTTAATGGCTTAGAATCGGGACTTCAAAGACGTTTTGAACGTCATGGAGCATATGAGATGTTCCAGGAGTTGAAGTTAATATTTCAAGAAAATACCCGAGTTGAGAGATATGAAGTCTCCAACAAGTTCTATAGCTAAAAGATGGAGGAGAATCGCTCAACTAGTGAGCATGTGTTCAGATTGTCTGAGTACTACAATCGCTTGCATCAAGTGGGAGTTAATCTTCCAGATAAGATAGTGATTGACAGAATTCTCTAGTCACCATCACCAAGTTAGTAGAACTTCGTGATGAACTATGATATGCAAGGGATAACGGAAACGATTCCCAAGCTCTTCATAATGCGGAAATTGACGAAGGTAGAAATCAAGAAAAACATCAAGTGTTGATGGTAGACAAGACCACTAGTTTCAAGAAAAGGGCAGAGGGAAGAAGGGGAACTTCAAGAAGAACAGCAAGCAAGTTGCTGCTCAAGTGAAGAAGCCCAAGTCTGGTCCTAAGCCTGAGACTAAGTGTTTCTACTGCAAAGGGACTGGTCAGTGGAAGCGGAACTACCCCAAGTGATTGGCAGATAAGAAGGATGGCAAAGTGAACATAAGTATATTTGATATACATGTTATTGATGTGTACTTTACTAGTGTTTATAGCAACCCCTCAGCATTTGATACTAGTTCAGTTGCTAAGATTAGTAACTCGAAACGGGAGTTGCAGAATAAACAGAGACTAGTTAAGGGTGAAGTGACGATGTGTGTTGGAAGTGGTTCCAAGATTGATATGATCATCATCGCACACTCCCTATACTTTCGGGATTAGTGTTGAACCTGAATAAGTGTTATTTGGTGTTTGCGTTGAGCATGAATATGATTTGATCATGTTTATTGTAATACAGTTATTCATTTAAGTAAGAGAATAAATTGTTGTTCTGTTTACATGAATAAAACCTTATATGGTTACACACCCAATGAAAATAGTTCATTGGATCTCGATCGTAGTGATACACATAATCATAATATTGAAACCAAAAGATGCAAAGTTAATAATGATAGTGCAACTTATTTGTGGCACTGCCGTTTAGGTCATATTGGTGTAAAGCACATGAAGAAACTCCATGCTAATGGGTTTTTGGAATCACTTGATTATGAATCAGTTGATGCTTGTGAACCATGCCTCATGGGCAAGATGACTAAAACGCCGTTCTCCGGAACTATGGAGCGAGCAACTGACTTATTGGAAATAATACATACTGATGTATGAGATCCGATGAGTGTTAAGGCTCGCGGCGGGTATCATTATTTTCTGACCTTCATAGATGATTTGAGCGGATATGGGTATATCTACTTAATGAAACACAAGTCTGAAATATTTGAAAAGTTCAAAGAATTTGAGAGTGAAGTGGAGAATCATCGTAACAAGAAAATAAAAGTTTCTACGATATGATCGCAGAGCTAAAATATTTGAGTTACAAGTTTGGCCTTCAGTTAAAACAATGTGAAATAGTTTTACTACTCACGCCACCTGGAACACCACAGCATAATGGTGTGTCCGAACATTATAACCGTACTTTATTAGATATGGTGCGATCTATGATGTTTCTTATCGATCTACCACTATCGTTTGGGGGTTATGCATTAAAGACAGCTGCATTCACGTTTAAAAGGGCACCATCTAAGTCCATTGAGACGACACAATCTGAACTGTGGTTTGGCAAGAAACCAAAGTTGTCGTTTCTTAAAGTTTGGGATTGTGATGCTTATATGAAAAAGTTTCATCCTGATAAGCTCAAACCCAAATCGGAGAAATATGTCTTCATAGGATACCCAAAGGAGACTGTTGGGTACACCTTCTATCACAAATCCGAAGGCAAGACTTTTGTTGCTAAATTCGGAGTTTTTCTAGAGAAGGAGTTTCTCTCGAAAGAAGTGAGTGGGAGGAAAGTAGAACTTGATGAGGTAACTGTACCTGCTCCCTTATTGGAAAGTAGTTCATCACAGAAATCTGTTCCTGTGACTACTACACCAATTAGTGAGGAAGCTAATGATGATGATCATGTAACTTCAGATCAAGTTACTACCGAATCTCGTAGGTAAACCAGAGTGAGATCCGCACCAGAGTGGTACAGTAATCCTGTTCTGGAAGTCATGTTACTAGACCATGACGAACTTGCGAACTATGAGGAAGCGATGATGAGCTCAGATTCCGCGAAATGGTTTGTGGCCATAAAATCTGAGATATGATCCATGTATGAGAACAAAGTATGGACTTTGATGGATTTGCCCGATGATCGGCAAGCCATAGAAAATAAATGGATCTTCAAGAGGAAGACGGGCGCTAATAGTAGTGTTACTATCTACAAAGCTAGAATTGTCGCAAAAGGTTTTCGACAAGTTCAAGGTGTTGACTACGATGAGATTTTCTCACTCGTATATATGCTTAAGTCTGTCCGAATCATGTTAGCAATTGCCGCATTTTATGAAATCTGGCAAATGGATAAACAAAACTGCATTCCTTAATGGATTTCTTAAAGAAGAGTTGTATATGATGCAACCAGAAGGTTTTGTTAATCCTAAAGGTGTTAACAAAATATGCAAGCTCCAACGATCCATCTATGGACTGGTGAAAGCATCTCAGAGTTGGAATATACGCTTTGATAAGTTGATCAAAGCATATAGTTTTATACAGACTTACGGTGAAGCCTGTATTTACAAGAAAGTGAGTGGGAGCACTACAACATTTCTGATAAGTATATGTGAACAACATATTGTTGATCGGAAATAATGTATAATTTTCTGGAAAGCATAAAGGAATATTTGAAAGTAGTTTTTCAAAGAAAGACCTCGGTAAAGCTGCTTACATATTGAGCATCAAGATCTATAGAGATAGATCAAGATGCTTGATAAGTTTTTTCAATGAGTACATACCTTGACAAGATTTTGAAGTAGTTCGAAATGGAACAGTCAAAGAAAGAGTTCTTGCCTGTGTTGCAAGGTGTGAAATTGAGTAAGACTCAAAGCCCGACCACGGCAGAAGATAGAAATAGAATGAAAGTCATTCCCTATGCCTCAGCCATAGGTTCTATAAAGTATGCCATGCTGTGTACCAGATCTATTGTATACCCTACACTGTGTTAAGCAAGGGAGTACAATAGTGATCTAAGAGTAGATCACTGGACAGCGGTCAAAATTATTCTTAGTGGAATAAGGAAATATTTCTCAATTATGGAGGTGACAAAAAGGTTCATCGTAAAAAGTTACGTCGATGCAAGTTTTGACACAGATCTGGATGACTCTAAGTCTCGATCTAGATACATATTGAAAGTGGGAGCAATAAGCTAGAGTAGCTCCGTGCAGAGCATTGTTGACATAGAAATTCGCAAAATACTTACGGATCTGAATGTGACAGACACGTTGACTAAAATTATCTCACAAGCAAAACATGATCACACCTTAGTACTCTTTGGGTGTTAATCACATAGCGATGTGAACTAGATTGCTGACTCTAGTAAACCCTTTGGGTGTTGATCACATATTGATGTGAACTATGGGTGTTAATCACATGGTGATGTGAACTATTGATGTTAAATCACATGGCGATGTGAACTAGATTATTGACTCTAGTGCAAGTGGGAGACTGAAGGAAATATGCCCTAGAGGCAATAATAAAGTTATTATTTATTTCCTTATATCATGATAAATGTTTATTATTCATGCTAGAATTGTATTAACCGGAAACATAATACTTGTGTGAATACATAGACAAACAAAGTGTCACTAGTATGCCTCTACTTGACTAGCTCGTTAATCGAAGATGGTTATGTTTCCTAACCATAAACAAAAGAGTTGTTATTAGATTAACGGGATCACATCATTAGGAGAATGATGTGATTGACATGACCCATTCCATTAGCTTAGCACCCGATCGTTTAGTATGTTGCTATTGCTTTCTTCATGACTTATACATGTTCCTATGACTATGAGATTATGCAACTCCCGTTTGCCAGAGGAACACTTTGTGTGCTACCAAACGTCACAACGTAACTAGGTGATTATAAAGGAGCTCTATAGGTGTCTCCAAAGGTACATGTTGGGTTGGCGTATTTCGAGATTAGGATTTGTCACTCCGATTGTCGGAGAGGTATCTCTGGGCCCTCTCGGTAATGCACATCACTTAAGCCTTGCAAGCATTGCAACTAATGAGTTAGTTGCGGGATGATGTATTACAGAACGAGTAAAGAGACTTGCCGGTAACGAGATTGAAACTAGGTATTGAGATACCGACGATCGAATCTCGGGCAAGTAACATACCGATGACAAAGGGAAGGACGTAAGTTGTTATGCGGTCTGACCGATAAAGATCTTCGTAGAACATGTAGGAGCCAATATGAGCATCCAGGTTTCGCTATTGGTTATTGACCGGAGACGTGTCTCGGTCATGTCTACATTGTTCTCGAACCCGTAGGGTCCGCACGCTTAAGGTTTCGATGACAGTTATATTATAAGTTTATGAGTTTTGATGTACCGAAGTTAGTTCGGAGTCCCGGATGTGATCACGGACATGACGAGGAGTCTCAAAATGGTCGAGACATAAAGACTGATATATTGGACGGCTATATTCGGACACAGAAGTGTTCCGGGTGATTTCGAAGAAAATCGAAGAGCCGGAGGGTTACCGGAACCCCCCCGGGAGAAGTAATGGGCCATATGGGCCTTAGTGGAGAGAGAGGGGCTGCCAGAGGTGGGCTGCGCGCCTCCTCCCCCCTGGTCCGAATTGGACTAGGAGAGGGGGGCGGAGCCCCCCCTTTTCCCTCTCCCTCCCCAGTTCTTTCCCCCTCCTAGTAGGAGTCCTACTCCTACTAGGAGGAGGACTCCTCCTTGGCACGCCATAGAGGGCCGGCCGGCCTCCTCCCCTAGATCCTTTATATACGAGGGTAGAGGGCACCCCTAGACACACAAGTTGATCCACGTGATCATATTCTTAGCCGTGTGCGGTGCCCCCTTCCACCATAGCCCTCGATAATATTGTAGCGGTGCTTAGGCAAAGCCCTGCGACGGTAGTACATCAAGATCGTCACCACGCCGTCGTGCTGACGGAACTCTTCCCCGACATGTTGCTGGATCGGAGTCCGGGGATCGTCATCGAGTTGAACATGTGCTAAAACTCAGAGGTGCCGTAGTTTCGGTGCTTGATCGGTCGGGCCGTGAAGACGTACGACCACATCAACCGCGTTGTGCTAACGCTTCCGCTGTCGGTCTACAAGGGTACGTAGATCACACTCTCCCCTCTCATTGCTATGCATCACCATGATCTTGCGTGTGCATAGGATTTTTTTTGAAATTACTACGTTCCCCAACAGCAACAACTACAAAATGAAATTAAGATAGAATATAATGCCTTACAATAAGAGAATACAAACTAATAATGCAAGTACATCTGAATTAAACGGTACAACTGGAATACAGCTTAAAAACTACATGAAGGCATCATCGTCATCCTCGGTCGATGCAGAACTCTTGCCCTTCGAGGATGCAGAACTCTTACCCTTGGACGATGAAGAACTCTTGCCCTTCGAGGATGCAGTACTCTTGCCCTTGGACGATGCAGAACTCTTGCCCTTTGACGATGCAGAACCCGGAAGCGGCGGCATGAAGATATCATCTTCGTCCTCGCTCTCCTCAGTCCATAAAAATGGATGCTTTTCTGCAGTCCTTCTAAAAGTTTCACTCTTCGGCTCCACTACCTTCTTCCACCTTGCATTCAACCTAAGAAGTTCTTTGCGTACCTCCTCATAGGTCCTTTCAGGCCACCCAGACCTACGTAATTGGTGAGCCAACTCATTCATTATGGTGTCACTACCGGTGAGTTCGTCCCATGGAACTATCCTATTGTCCATCCTGAAATCGGTAGCTAGCCTCAGAAGAGTGCTGCTCATCCCAGGGTGAAAACTACGATCGAAAGGATAATGGGACATCTCGACTACACTACACTCAAATGCTTATCCACCTCCATCTGAAGGGGATTTTATAGGTAGAGAGGAAAAAATGGCGGGAAAGAACGACTGCGGTATGGCGGGAAAGGGTTGGCGGGAACATATGGCGGGAAGGGTTTGGCGGGAAACGGGTGGCAGGAAGATATGGCGGGAAGGGGTTGGCGGGAAACAGTCCTAACATAAGCAAAAGAGTGGAGCGGATAGTATGGCGGGAGATAAAGGCGGGAAAAATTGTTCCTGACTGGTGCATTTTATTTCAGCATACATAGATGTTTAAATCGAAAAGTCTGATACATACATATGTAGATACAATGGGTCGCGCATGTGGATAGATGAATCACCCTACTTACGACGACCACCTGACCTTTCCTTACAACCGGACGGTGACAAGCGATTAGATGGCCGAGTTACACAAAGACCGCGGCCGTACTCCAATTCGGCTTCATGTGTCTGCGAGTCCTGCGTAGGTGGTGGAGTCGTGAATCCTTGTTGCGAACCTGAAGCGTAATTGTAGGCGTATGGTTGTGACTCTGCGGGGATAAAAGATGGGCCAATAACGTCCCCTCCGAAGAACTCTGTAACTAATGATGTAACCGTGTTGCCATGATCATGTGAAGCTCCCCGGAGGCCTGTGTTGACGCCATGATCATGTGATGCTCCCTGGAGGCCTGTGTTGACGCCATGATCATGTGATGCTCCCTGGAGGCCTGTGTTGACGCCACGTTGGGTGTTCTCATCGCCCCAATTAACATCAGGTATGTCCTGCACATAGAAACATTTTAAACAAACTGTTAGAGGATAATATATGATATCATTGTAAATGCATTGAAATGTAAACATGACTATCTGATTATATCCCTCTCCTATACTGTCTGGCCATTGTACGTGGTGCTGGTTTAAATCTGGTACACGAGTCTCCTCGGGCATGGGGATCCCCCGCGTGGAGAGATACGGCTGAGATCCCTCACCTTGGGTGTATGCATCATATCCTGTGTATGCATATGGGTTAGGGGAAAGAAACTGCTCGGGCATCGATTCCAAGCCCGTGCCATGGTCCTGAGATGTCTGCCCCTGACGAAGCTGCATCGAAGAAGAGCGATGCAGTGGCAGAGATGAGTCATGTCGTGGCAATGTCATTCTAGTACTCGGACCCTCCCCCCACTGCCCATGGCTCGTACGCGGCTCGCTCGGTCTGGACGACGGCGCCGCACTTGGTCTAGCTGACCTCGGTACCGGCATGTTGTATGCTCCAGTGACAACGTCGTCGCCTCTACCGCATCTGAACTTCTTTGCCAAGTATTGTTGAAGAAGTTTCTGGAATGTCTTGCGAAATGGGCCCTGGGCCGGCATGCTATCCGTAGCCATCTGC
Source organism: Triticum urartu (assembly GCF_003073215.2). Taxonomy (NCBI): domain Eukaryota; kingdom Viridiplantae; phylum Streptophyta; class Magnoliopsida; order Poales; family Poaceae; genus Triticum; species Triticum urartu. Next base: position 457,994,474 of record NC_053026.1, on the reverse strand, counting down.
CCTACTTCATTGCAATTTTCAAGCTGAACAATATTTGGATGTTATTTAGTTCAAATGATTATGAAATGATGGACCTAAAAAAGTTACAAGCGATTACCATCTGGTCACGATAGTAAGCTGCATGCAGCTCAACATGTCTCCGCGCCTGCTCCTCTTGTGTGAGATGTGTTGGTATAGTAGCTGGCTGACTGGCCAGGCTAGCACGTGTGTTCATGCAGTACCACTGCTTGTACGCTTGATCTGTACTTCCATTGTATGGTCTGCAAAATTAAATTATTACATAAACCGTTGTGATGAAAGCAAAGCATCTTCACGCATCGTATGATCATCGTAATAAAATAGTATACATAAAATAATGTAAATAAAATATACCTAAGTTGATGCACTATATCCGCTAGCGCTTCATTTTCCCACTTGTGTACCCATTCAATGTTCTCTTCCCTCCAATCGTATAAACTCCAACCCCTGCCCATATTGGTTAGCCTGCAAATTATGTAACAAAGTGTGAGTTTAGTAAATTAAAAATGACACTAACTATTTAGGGATGTCACATCTTACTTATGTGTTTCCTCGTCGATACGTCTGGGAAAAGGTGGTGGAATTTCTTGATAGAGACCGAACTGTCTCATTACACGCTCTGGGTTGTAAGGCTCAACACACCACAGGAACAATAAGTTGCAGCGAGTCAGCCAGAATGCACTATCGGTCAACATGCCTGGTGTGAAGTGTCGAGCATCAAAGACCATTTGTAGCTGGTCCTGAGTCCACGGGTTCCATGTGACCTCTGCCTCATCAAGTATCTCAAACTGCTGGTGGTACATAGGGTAACAATTTTTCGCAATATCTGGAGACCAACGTTTCCGTGCCTTTGTCCACCTGGTGGCCATAGTTGCGCTGGCACCCTCGCTAAAGTCGTATGGGTATACGGGTTGTACTATACGAGTTCATCCTACAGGGAGGTATTCCCAGGACCACAACTGTAGAAACTCATAGGCTACACAAAGTAATGGGGCTTTTTGTGCGAAAGAGGTTTTTTGCATGGCATCACACAAGCCTCTGTATATATGAGATAGCATGGCAGAACCGAAGCTGTATTTTGGCTGCTCGGGTAAAGGTTCATCTACCATATTCTCTGCAATGTAGATGAGACCAGGGACAACAACGTCCCTATATGAATTTGGAAATAGATTCCCGAGGAGCCACAACAAATACGCAAACAGATGTCTTTTTCTCGTCTCCTCATTGGCGAAGCTAGATAAATTAAGAAAGTTATCACGAAGCCAGACGAGGGGGATGCCCCGAGGGTTACCAGAACATTGTGATTCTGGCATTTCCATCCCAAGACGGGCTGCTATATCTAATGCCCAAGATGGAGACACTCGTGGAGAGACTACCGGCTCACCTCTAATTGGTAGAGCAGTGATCATAGAAACATCTTTTAGTGTAGGTGTAAGCTCCCCAAAACGAAAGTGAAAGGTGTGGGTTTCAGGTCTCCACCGATCAACGAGAGATGTCAAAAGGGATGGGTCCGAACGTACTTGGTCGTCGCATGATGTGAGCCTAGCAAAACCTTGTAGTCCATAAGCGTCAAGGTGAGCAAGGAAAAAATTGTGTATTGGCCATGTTTTCTTTATGGTTCGAAGTCTGAAAGGCCGATAATCATGCTTAGTATTTGGTTTCAAAAATAGGTGGCAACGGTGGCCGGCGTCATGGGGCCCCTGCAAAAGCACTGGCACTTCACCCATAACCTGCACACAAATATACAAATATACATTACGAGGAAGACGGAAATACAAATGCAAATCAAAATTAACTTAAAAAATACAAAGAGATACGATTTACATTAATTATCTGAAGTTAACATCAGGAGTACAATAATACAAAGAGATTCAATTTAAATTTAATATAAGTACACATAACGAGTAGAAATATAAATAGACATGGCGAGTACATATATATCAACATCATGCGTTGTTGTTGGCTCGATACGGGCAGTCTTTGCGTGAATGTCCAGGACACCTGCAAACGCGGCATCGCCTTGGTTCTCCCATCTGGCTATGGTCCATGTCATTGCGATGACGCCTAGACTGACGTCGTCCCTTTGCGGTTCTCATCAAGTCGGCGTTCGGAACCCATTTCGGCCCATCTGGCCACAACATTTTGTAGTTCATATCAATGCCCCAAGCCCAGAACTCACCGTTCCAAGTGTTGTACAGATTGTACATGTTGAAGTACGGCGATATGTATGGCTCGACGCTGATTTTTTGATCAGCAGCCGCCCGGAGCACATGACTGCAAGGGTAGCCCTCAAGCTTGGGCTTGTTACAAGTGCACTCACAGGAGGTTGAGCCAAGGGTGACAGCTTGCTTTTTTGATCCTCTGTGGTGACCCTTAACGTACTTGGCTCGCACATTGACCTCTCACTTATTCCTAAGTGCATCCACTTTCCTACAGCCATGACTTTGGGACTTCTTTGCTTTCTCGTCCAGATGTCTTTGCATCTTCTCGGACCATGGCTTGTTCAATTCAACTTGTGCTTTGGCGACGGTGACCCTGTCTGCAAAGTATGACAGGGTCCGGTTCCAAGTTTCTTCAATTAGGGCTGTGATAGGCAGTGCTCGCACCCCTTTAAGAACACCATTGTACACCTCTGACATGTTGCTGGTCATTATTCCATACCGAGCCCCGGTGTCGTGAGCCTGCGCCCACTTGTCCAAATGAGGGCAATTCTCGCCGATCCACTGGCTCAAATTTATGGGCGTCCTACGACCCCTCCGGTCTTCTCTCTGCGGCAACGCCGCGCGGTCGATCTCACCATTGATACCTGCCCAGATCGCATTCATTTTGGCTTCAGTTTTTTGCATGCACATCCTCTTGAATAACTTGAACCAATCCTTGTTTTTGAATTTGGAGTAAAAGTTTGCTGCCAAATGCCTCATGCACCACCTTCCCTCTAGATCGGGCCAGCCCCACTCTTCTTCCGACGCCTTAATTATTTCAAGAGCGCTTAATAATCCAGTGTTGCGATCAGAGATGATGCAAACACCTTTACGCTCTTTCACGACACCAATCTTCACGCAGCTCAGGAACCACAACCACCTATCTTTGTTCTCGCTCTCGACCAATGCATATGCAATAGGAAGAAGCTGATTATTTGCATCCGCTGCAATCGCCACCAATAGTGTGCCCTTGTACTTTCCAGTGAGAAAGGTACCATCAACTGATAATACCGGGCGACAGTGCCTGAAGGCTTGTATAGTCTGGGCGAATGCCCAGAATAAGCGGACCAGGATTAGCTCACCCGGGTTCATTGGGTTTGGACGTTCTCTCCGCCAAACTTGAGTCCCCATATTAGCACTTGCTATTTGATGAAGCATTCTAGGGGCATAAGAATATGCCTCCTCATAGGTACCATACAAGTTCTTGAATATATTTTCCTTCGCACGCCTAGCCTTGCTGTAGCTAACAGGGAATCCAATTAGATCCCCTGCATCTTTTTGCAGAGCCCTAACACTAATGTTGAGACTTCCCTGCACAATTGTTTCCATCGTCTGTGACACATATTTTGCTGTCACATTGCAGTGATCTGAAAGAGTCCCAGTTTTCTCACAGGTATGCTCCACTATTTTTGTGATATGCCATGACTGACATACCCCAGGCTTCAGTCTAGCGAGAACTCTTCCGCGGCAACCTTTCGTGGTGTGGATGCATATGACCTTCAACTCTTTTTTATCAGACTGCTTCACTCTATGCTGGCGGTGGATGCCGATTGCATAGCTACCCATTGCCTGGTAAGCAGACTTCTTGTCTGGGAAAACTTGCCCAACCTCCAGGCTCCCCGCTCCTAGGCCAGAAGCAGAGTGAAATTCATTGGTGATGCTCATATCCCGTAAAAACCCAGGTTGCAGTGCCGCCGCGACCGCTCTCTGAGGAGGAACATCTTCTTCTTCGCTTGACTCCGAAGACGCAGAAGAATGATCATCATCATCTAGCGCCTCCGGCAATCCCTCCACGTGTTCGCTCATGTCAACGGCCACAGACCAATATCCTGTGTCATACACAGGCTGGCCGCCCGTCGGTTCCGATGGGCCGACGCTAGGGGCTGATGTGATGGCCAACTCGACCTCACCACCCCTGCTACTGCATCTGGCAACATCAGTGACTGAAATGAAATCCACATACACCATCGGCTAACCATACATTGAGTTATTGGGATTGCTTGCAAACCTCATGTACGACCCCCACGACCGATCACCTGTGACCGGCCGCAAACCCCAACGGGCAACTGTCCCATCATTTCCTCCGTCAACGACGAAGGCCTCCATTGTCATTTTCCCCCTGCATCCCTGGGCCAAACACCTCTCGGATGCACCTTCTAACTGCTGCGTAACCCATGTTGACCATGTCTCTCACTACAACTGTAGTCGACTCGCACAAGGACACATCCACCCCTAATGGACCGTCGCTTAAGACGTTCCCATAGTACACTACTAAATTTTCCATAGTACCTAACCAACATACATGTTTACATTGCAAACAATTAGTAACAGAACATTTAGTAGTAGTATGATGACAACATTTACATATCATACGACTAAAATAATAATCGTATTTTCGTTACAAATATTCGTTTTGTTTCTAGAATCATTTGCTTAGACTTTCCGGGGTTGTTTGGTTTACGGGTATTTAGAGATCTAATTTTTCTCAAACTCGTCTACTAGCATCACAAACTAAAACTCTGTTTGCTTATCTCTAACTACCCCTAAAATATCCTAAACTGGTTCTCGTAACATGCAAAAACTGAGCTTTTGAAAAAACGACTATTAGTAAAAGCTAATTTTTCTTACAACAAGTTATGACAAAACCGAGGGTAATTACTCGCTATCCAAACAACCACTAAACATAATAGTACGATAATGACATTTTAATATCATATGAGTAAAACATTTAATTTCTTCCGGCTTTATAATTTTTTTTCATATCATACGATAACAATCATTTATTTACAAATAATAATATTTGCAGGGGCATGCACATTATTCACAACAATACATCAATATAAAAAATATTAACAAAATTACGGTGTCATTTTATACCTTAGCTCCAATATGGATGTGCTTGCGAATGCAATTAAGAGTCCAAATAGTTCGAATAAATATCCGTCACCAGTACTATATGAACAGAGTCAACCTATTATCATATGAACATCAATATTACACACGGATTTTTCTTTTTGCTATTAAAAGTATGAAAATAGCACTTGCATGTATCTGGTCATCACCTCAAAAGGGACAGTGAAGATGGAAACACAATTTCTTCAATCACGTCATCTCCTCCTTGTTTGCTACTAAGATGAATTATTTTACCTAATTACATACATCATTAAGTACATTAGCACGTAATCTTAACATAGAAAATTTATATTATTGTGACATAAAAAAGAAGACCTACGATTTCCTAACTATAGACTTATTAATACACATACCACATGAAATAACATACCACATGCAATGAACAATTACAGTACATTTTTTTCTTAATTACCGTAATTAGATTTCCGCATGTCAATACTAATGGACGCACCCAACATTGATACAACATCTTCAACCTACTCTTCTAAGAAAATAGTATAAATGCTACATCTGCCGTCCGAAATTGTTTCTAACCTCTAAGCACTAACATCGCATAGCTAATGAAGAGCTAAAAGATGAACTAATTACCACCCTGCATGCACAAAAAAATCAATGTATTGCGAAGCTCATACCTTGATCTTCAACTTCGTAGTTCACTTCGCTACACAAATCCTACTCCTGAAGCTCTAAATGACTCCAAAAAGTGAAGAAATAATACCTAACACAACAGATAACACATAGTTATGAACTAAACAAAAAGAGTACAAACTTCATGCATGCGAACGAAACCAACAAAAATAGATAGATCTTACCTTCGTCTATCTTTTCTTCAACTTCAGCATATTCAAAATCCAACTCTAAATCGCCCTAAATCACGAGTGAATGCGCCTACTGAGTTTTGCTTTCTCCCTGTTCATACACGCAGAGAGTAGAAGAGGAGGCCAGAGACACAGAGACAGTGTGCTTGAGCACGAAGCATAAGCATACTATATAAAAGAAAAAGGATCCCTGTAGTGTCGGCACAACAGGTTCCCACAGCCTCGGGTTCCCTCAGTGCCGTCATATCTGCTGAGGCAAAAGAAGGAAAGGCCGGAGTGATTCCAGGGCAGCAGCATCGCCAAAACAACCAGTATGGGAATGAGGGCTGTCATCTTCGTTGAGTGTCGGCACAAAGGGTTAAAGTACACAGATTCCCACGCGTGGGAATGAGGGCTGTCTGCGGGGGAGCTGAGTGTCGGCACAAAGGGTTAAAGTACACAGATTCCCGCGCGTGGGAATGAGGGCTGTCTGCGGGGAATCAGCGCCGCATGCGTTGGGGCGGACGCGCGTGCAGCAGGGTGGCCGCCAGCGCTGGTGGCGGCCGGGCCCACGCCTCGGCCAGCGAGCTGCAGCAGCTGTCGGCTGGGGAGCGACATGGGCAGCTGCGGCCGCCTGATGTAGTGGCGGCGTGGCCCACCGGGCCTGGCCCATTCCGTCGCGGCACGCAGCACTGTGCAGAACCCGTTGTGCCCCGCGGGGCCGCCTGCTGCGGTGGCGGCCGGACTCGCCGCCTCCTGGCGTGGCGGCAGGTGCCACGTGTCGCCTGCCGCACCTGCCGCCACCGCTGAGGGGGTCTTTTTTGTTAAATTGATCCACAGGTAGTCTCTTTTGACAATTCATCTGGTCAGGTGGTCCTTTTGGACAAAAAATCCGAGTTTGCCAGGACGGGAAGGGAATCCGTCTGTGTACATTTCAACCTGGTGGGACGTCCGGGGATGGGGAGAGGTGGACAAATGGTTGAGATATTTCCTCCTCTCGCTTCTTTTGTTTGAAAATAATTGACGTTTGTGTTTGTCCTAAGTCAAACTTCGTTAAGTTTGATCATGTTTATACAAAAATATATCAACATCTAGAACACCAGATTTGTGTCATTAGATTCGTTATGAAATGTACTTGTTATAAAGTTAAATCGCTTATTTTGGGACGGAGGGGGTATATATTAGCTAAATATCCGTGTGTTGCGACGAGGCAACTTTATTATATTAGTTCAACGTAGGAGCACTTTAATCGGGTTGATGCTGAGATGTGTGGTGGGGAGGGAATCCATAGTCAAAGGTAAGGAAAGACATAACGTGATTGAGATTGTGTACGTGCAACCACGTGAGTTGATTTTGTTGTTTGCTTACAAGGATTTCTTGCTATTGGTAGTTTATTTGATTATGTTCATTGCTTTGCAAGGCATTTCCTTCCCCAAAACGAGGAGGTGGGGTGCGGTTTGATTTTTTTTAATAAGGGTTATCGTGTGGTTTGGAAAAAGAAAATCAATGATAGGGGGTATGTATCAATGAAAAGGTTGGAAGCCAAGCAAACAAACTCCTCTTTAGTCCCGTAAAAAAACTCCTCTTTAGTACTTCCTCCATTTGAAATTAGTTGACGCTACATATACCAATTCCGGATGGAGGAACTAGTATTTTTATATTTGACATTACATATCTTAGCACATTTTCCCATAAATTTTTGTCAAACTATAATTAGTTTAACACAAGACAACCCTATACTTCGAAACAGAAGGAGTATTCTACATGAGTGTGTGAATGACAAACTCAGCTTCTTTCAAAATAGTTAAGATATATTTCTTATTTTATATTCTACAAGAATGTATGAATGACATTCCTCTTTCAAGAAATATTTTTCAAGATAGCACCATGGATAAATAGTTAAGATATCTCCTCCTTTATTCTTTGACATAATGATGCATTTGCCAATTCATATGTGCTAAATAATTATGAAGAAATTTCAGATTATGCAAAGTAATCAATAACATTTATTGACTTTTGTGCTTCTCACGTGAAAGCACAACTATGTTTCCTCAAAAGTGAAGCACGGTACTGTGCTTCTCGCATGAAAGCACAAACCATGCTTTCCAAAAGTGATGCACGATTAGTACAGTTTTGGAACACAGGTTAGTACAGCTTTGAAGCACGATTCTAGTTTTGAAGATCTTAACACGAGGAATGAAATGGCAGATATGGTTGGTTGTTTGAGCGCACGGTTAGAGAGATACACATTTTGATCGAATCTATGAAAGTTTTTACCTCTGCGCAAGTCCTCAAACACCTTGAAGTTGCGCAACGGAAGGGGTGGCGCGGCCGAACGGCGGGGAGAAGGCGTGGGGTTGCGGCGAAGCTTTTGTTTCCTCTGCCTCCCGCCGGCGCCTCCGCTGGTTCGTCTCGTCCCCGGTGGCCTTAAGACCATGGCGGCGCGGTGGATCCCGGTCCTTGTCGGCGGGAGGGCTCTGTTTTCATATGTTTCTTTGAGTTTTGTCAGGGTTTGTGTCATGCTCAGGAAGACAAGACGACGGCGGCTCCCTGAAGATGGAATGAGATTCTTCCCGCCTAGCCCCCATCCCGGTGGTGTGTCTAGCATCGTCGTGGGCGTGTGGAAATGTGTCTCCGTGGAATCTGTCCTTGGTGAATTTGCTCGGATCTGGTCGTAGGTCAACTACGTTCATGTGTTTTCAGGTTGGATCCTTTCAATCTACGCTATTCTTCATCGGCGGCACTTGTTGTTCTGCTGCGCTGGTCCTATCGGGCCTTAGCACGACGACTTTCTGACTGTCTATTACAATAAATTTTGCCTGGCTCCGGCAAGGGAGGGGCGATGACGACGGCACGACTTCGGCTCCCTTCAGTGCTTGTAATTGTCGCTAGGTGGTCTACGGATCTAGATGTAATTTTTATAATTTATGATGTTCGTTGTACTTACACGATTAAAAATAAATAGATCAGAAATTTTGTCGAGAAAAAAAGATGATTCTGGAGTAGCTCTTTGGCCTCTTGCATGCTAGACTAACGGCATCGAGCTAGCTCTTTGGCCTCTTGCATGCTAGACTAACGGCGTCGAGCCAGTTTTTTTTTAAGAAAAAACCGGCATCGAGCTTTTTAAAAAAAACTGCATCGAGCTGAATCTGCTGAATGCTCCATGCCCAACCGCATCAACGAGCTCACCGAGAAAACCCAGGCAGTCAAATTCCCAGTCGAATAGGAGCAGAGCAGCACAGATTTGCCGCCTCGCCAATGCCAACCCCATGCCACTCTCGCCACCACTCCGCCTCATCCTCTCCTCCCGCCGCCGGCCCCTCGCCACGCACCACCGCTGCCTATCCTCCTCCTCCGCCGCCGCCGTCGTAGCCGCTGCCACCCCGGCCACCTCAAGGGACCGCGCCGCCCACCTCGCCGCCGCCGTCCACGGCTCGGCCGCGGCCAAGAACTGTTTCCAGTCAATAACCAATAGCGAAACCTGGATGCTCATATTGGCTCCTACATATTCTATGAAGATCTTTATCGGTCAAACCGCATAACAACATACGTTGTTCCCTTTGTCATCGGTATGTTACTTGCCCGAGATTCGATCGTCGGTATCCAATACCTAGTTCAATCTCGTTACCGGCAAGTCTCTTTACTCGTTCCGTAATACATCATTCCGCAACTAACTCATTGGTTGCAATGCTTGTAAGGCTTAAGTGATGTGTATTACCGAGAGCGTCCAGAGATACCTCTCCGACAATCGGAGTGACAAAACCTAATCTTGAAATACGCCAACCCAACATGTACCTTCGGAGACACCTGTAGAGCACCTTTATAATCACCCAGTTACGTTGTGACGTTTGGTAGCACACAAAGTGTTTCTCCGGTAAACGGGAGTTGCATAATCTCATAGTTATAGGAACTTTGTATAAGTCATGAAGAAAGCAATAGCAACATACTAAACGATCAAGTGCTAGGCTAACGGAATGGGTCAAGTCAATCACATCATTCTCCTAATGATGTGATCTCGTTAATCAAATGACAACACATGTCTATGGTTAGGAAACATAACCATCTTTGATTAATGAGCTAGTCAAGTAGAGGCATACTAGTGACATTATGTTTGTCTATGTATTCACACATGTATCGTGTTTCCGGGTAATAAAATTCTAGCATGAATAATAAACATTTAACATGATATGAGGAAATAAATAATAATTTTATTATTGCCTCTAGGGCATATTTCCTTCAGTCTCCCACTTGCACTAGAGTCATAATCTAGATTACACAGTAATGATTCTAACACCCATGGAGTCTTGGTGCTGATCATGTTTTGCTCGTGGAAGAGGCTTAGTCAACGGGTCTGCAATATTCAGATCCGTATGTATCTTGCAAATCTCTATGTCTCCCACCTGGACTTGGTTCCGGATGGAATTGAAGCGTCTCTTGATGTGCTTGGTCCTCTTGTGAAATCTGAATTCCTTTGCCAAGGCAATTGCACCAGTATTGTCACAGAAGATCTTCATTGGTCCCGATGCACTAGGTATGACACCTAGATCGGAAATGAACTCCTTCATCCAGACTCCTTCATTTGCTGCTTCTGAAGCAGCTATGTATTCCGCTTCGCATGTAGATCCCGCTATGACGCTTTGTTTAGAAGTGCACCAACTGACAGCTCCACCGTTTAATATAAATACGTATCCGGTTTGCAATTTAGAATCGTCCAGATCAGTGTCAAAGCTTGCATCGACGTAACCATTTACGACAAGCTCTTTGTCACCTCCATAAACGAGAAACATATCCTTAGTCCTTTTCAGGTATTTCCGGATGTTCTTGACCGCTGTCCAGTGATCCACTCCTGGATTACTTTGGTACCTCCCTGCTAAACTAATAGCAAGGCACACATCAGGTCTGGTACACAGCATTGCATACATGATAGAGCCTATGGCTGAAGCATAGGGAACTCCTTTCATTTTCTCTCTATCTTCTGCAGTGGTCGGGCATTGAGTCTGACTCAATTTCACACCTTGTAATACAGGCAAGAATCCTTTCTTTGCCTGATCCATTTTGAACTTTTTCAAAACTTTATCAAGGTATGTGCTTTGTGAAAGTCCAATTAAGCGTCTTGATCTATCTCTATAGATCTTGATGCCCAATATGTAAGCAGCTTCACCGAGGTCTTTCATTGCAAAACTTTTATTCAAGTATCCTTTTATGCTATCCAGAAATTCTATATCATTTCCAATCAACAATATGTCGTCCACATATAATATCAGAAATGCTACAGAGCTCCCACTCACTTTCTTGTAAATACAGACTTCTCCAAAAGTCTGTATAAAACCATATGCTTTGATCACACTATCAAAGCGTTTATTCCAACTCCGAGAGGCTTGCACCAGACCATAAATGGATCGCTGGAGCTTGCACACTTTGCTAGCTCCCTTAGGATCGACAAAACCTTCTAGTTGCATCATATACAACTCTTCTTCCAGAAATCCATTCAGGAATGCAGTTTTGACATCCATCTGCCATATTTCATAATCATAAAATGCGGCAATCGCTAACATGATTCGGACAGACTTAAGCATCGCTACGGGTGAGAAGGTCTCATCGTAGTCAACCCCTTGAACTTGTCGAAAACCTTTTACAACAAGTCAAGCTTTGTAAACAGTAACATTACCGTCAGCGTCAGTCTTCTTCTTGAAGATCCATTTATTCTCTATTGCTTGCCGATCATTGGGCAAGTCAACCAAAGTCCACACTTTATTTTCATACATGGATCCCATCTCAGATTTCATGGCTTCAAGCCATTTTGCGGAAGCCATTTTGCGGAATCTGGGCTCACCATCGCTTCTTCATAGTTCGTAGGTTTACCATGATCTAGTAGCATGACTTCCAGAATAGGATTACCGTACCACTCTGGTGTGGATCTTACTCTGGTTGATCTACGAAGTTCAGTAACAACTTGATCTGAAGTTTCATGATCATCATCATTAACTTCCTCACTAATTGGTGTAGGTGTCACAGGAACCGATTTCTGTGATGAACTACTTTCCAATAAGGGAGTTGGTACTGTTACCTCATCAAGTTCTACTTTCCTCCCACTCACTTCTTTCGAGAAAAACTCCTTCTCTAGAAAGGATCCATTCTTAGCAACGAATGTCTTACCTTCGGATCTGTGATAGAAGGTGTACCCAATTGTCTCCTTTGGGTATCCTATGAAGACACATTTTTCCGATTTGGGTTCGAGCTTATCAGGTTGAAGCTTTTTCACATAAGCATCGCATCCCCAATTTTTTAGAAATGATAATTTTGGTTTCTTGCCAAACCATAGTTCATAAGGAGTCGTCTTAACGAATTTTGATGGTGCCCTATTTAACGTGAATGCGGCCGTCTCTAAAGCATAACCCCAAAACGATAGCGGTAAATCGGTAAGAGACATCATAGATCGCACCATATCTAGTAAAGTACGATTACGATGTTCGAACACACCATTACGTTGTGGTTATCCAGGTGGCGTAAGTTGCGAAACTATTCCGCATTGTTTCAAATGTAGACCAAACTCGTAACTCAAATATTCTCCTCCATGATCAGATCGCAGAAAATTTATTTTCTTGTTACGATGATTTTCAACTTCACTCTGAAATTTTTTGAACTTTTCAAATGTTTCAGATTTATGCTTCATTAAGTAGATATACCCATATCTGCTTAAATCATCTGTGAAGGTGAGAAAATAACGATATCCGCCACGAGCTTCAACATTCATTCGACCACATACATCTGTATGTATGATTTCTAACAAATCTGTTGCTCTCTCCATAGTACCGGAGAACGGCGTTTTAGTCATCTTGCCAATGAGGCACGGTTCGCAAGTACCAAGTGATTCATAATCAAGTGGTTCCAAAAGTCCATCAGTATGGAGTTTCTTCATGCGTTTTACACCGATATGACCTAAACGGCAGTGCCACAAATAAGTTGCACTCTCATTATCAACTCTGCATCTTTTGGCTTCAACATTATGAATATGTGTATCACTACTATCGAGATTCATCAAAAATAGACCACTCTTTAAGGGTGCATGACCATAAAAGATATTACTCATATAAATAGAACAATCATTATTCTCTTATTTAAATGAATAACCGTCTCGCATCAAACAAGATCCAGATATAATGTTCATGCTCAACGCTGGCACCAAATAACAATTATTCAGGTCTAAAACTAATCCCGAAGGTAGATGTAGAGGTAGCGTGCTGACCGCGATCACATCGACTTTGGAACCATTTCCCACGCGCATCGTCACCTCGTCCTTGGCCAGTGTTCGCTTATTCCGTAGTCCCTATTTCGAGTTGCAAATATTAGCAACAGAACCAGTATCAAATACCCAGGTGCTACTGCGAGCTCTAGTAAGGTACACATCAATAACATGTATATCACATATACCTTTGTTCACTTTGTCATCCTTCTTATCCGCCAAATACTTGGGGCAGTTCCGCTTCCAGTGACCAGTTTGCTTGCAGTAGAAGCACTCAGTTTCAGGCTTAGGTTCAGACTTGGGTTTCTTCTCTTGAGCAGTAACTTGCTTGCTGTTCTTCTTGAAGTTCCCCTTCTTCTTCCCTTTACCCTTTTTCTTGAAACTAGTGGTCTTGTTGACCATCAACACTTGATGCTCCTTCTTGATTTCTACCTCCGCAGCTTTTAGCATTGCGAAGAGCTCGGGAATTGTCTTTTCCATCCCTTGCATATTATAGTTCATCACGAAGCTCTTGTAGCTTGGTGGCAGTGATTGGAGAATTATGTCAATGACGCTATCATCCGGAAGATTAACTCCAAGTTGAATCAAGTGATTATTATACCCAGACATTTTGAGTATATGTTCACTGACAGAACTGTTCTCCTCCATCTTGCAGCTATAGAACTTATTGGAGACTTCATATCTCTCAATCCGGGCATTTGCTTGAAATATTAACTTCAACTCCTGGAACATCTCATATGCTCCATGACGTTCAAAGCGTCGTTGAAGACCCGGTTCTAAGCCGTAAAGCATGGCACACTGAACTATTGAGTAGTCATCAGCTTTGCTCTGCCACACGTTCACAACATCTGGCGTTGCTCCTGCAGCAGGCCTGGCACCCAGCGGTGCTTCCAGGACGTAATTCTTCTGTGCAGCAATGAGGATAATCCTCAAGTTACGGACCCAGTCCGTGTAATTGCTACCATCATCTTTCAACTTTGCTTTCTCAAGGAACGCATTAAAATTCAACGGAACAACAACACGAGCCATCTATCTACAACAAACATAGACAAGCAAAATACTATCAGGTACTAAGTTCATGATAAATTTAAGTTCAATTAATCATATTACTTAAGAACTCCCACTTAGACAGACATCTCTCTAGTCATCTAAGTGATCGCGTGATCCAAATCAACTAAACCATTTCCGATCATCACGTGAGATGGAGTAGTTTTCAATGGTGAACATCACTATGTTGATCATATCTACTATATGATTCACGCTCGACCTTTCGGTCTGTGTTCCGAGGCCATATCTGCATATGCTAGGCTCGTCAAGTTTAACCTGAGTATTCCGCGTGTGCAAAACTGGCTTGCACCCGTTGTAGATGGACGTAGAGCTTATCACACCCGATCATCACGTGGTGTCTGGGCACGACGAACTTTGGCAACGGTGCATACTCAGGGAGAAAACTTCTTGATAATTAGTGAGAGATCATCTTAAAATGCTACCGTCAATCAAAGCAAGATAAGATGCATAAAGGATAAACATCACATGCAATCAATATAAATGATATGATATGGCCATCATCATCTTGTGCTTGTGATCTCCATCTCCGAAGCACCGTCATGATCACCATCGTCACCGGCGCGACACCTTGATCTCCATCATAGCATCGTTGTCGTCTCGCCAACTATTGCTTCTACGACTATCGCTACCGCTTAGTGATAAAGTAAAGCAACTATAGGGCATTTGCATTTCATACAATAAAGCGACAACCATATGGCTCCTGCCAGTTGCCGATAACTCGGTTACAAAACATGATCATCTCATACAATAAAATATAGCATCACATCTTGACCATATCACATCACAACATGCCCTGCAAAAACAAGTTAGACGTCCTCTACTTTGTTGTTGCAAGTTTTACATAGCTGCTAGGGGCTGAGCAAGAACCGTTCTTACCTACGCATCAAAACCACAACGATAGTTCGTCAAGTTAGTGCTGTTTTAACCTTCGCAAGGACCGGGCGTAGCCACACTCGGTTCAACTAAAGTTGGAGAAACAGACACCCGCCAGCCACTTGTGTGCAAAGCACATCGGTAGAACCAGTCTCGCGTAAGCGTACGCGTAATGTCGGTCCGGGCCGCTTCATCCAACAATACCGCCGAACCAAAGTATGACATGCTGGTAAGCAGTATGACTTGTATCGCCCACAACTCATTTGTGTTCTACTCGTGCATATAACATCAACGCATAAAACCTGGCTCGGATGCCACTGTTGGGGAATGTAGTAATTTCAAAATTTTCCTACGCACATGCAAGATCATGGTGATGTATAGCAACGAGAGGGGAGAGTGTTGTCCACGTACCCTCGTAGACCGTAAGCGGAAGCGTTATGACAACGCGGTTGATGTAGTCGTACGTCTTCACGATCCGACCGATCCAAGCACCGAACGTACGGCACCTCCGTGTTCAGCACACGTTCAGCTCGATGACGATCCCCGGACTCCGATCCAGCAGGGTGTCGGGGATGAGTTCCGTCAGCACGACGGCGTGGTGACGATGATGATGTTCTACCGACAGGGCTTCGCCTAAGCACCGCTACGATATGACCGAGGTGGAATATGGTGGAGGGGGGCACCGCACACGGCTAAGGAACGATCACGAAGATCAACTTGTGTGTTCTAGGGTGCCCCCCTGCCCCTGTATATAAAGGAGCAAGGGGGGAGGCCGGCCGGCCCTTGGGGGCGCGCCAAGGAGGAGGAGTCCTCCTCCTAGTAGGAGTAGGACTCCCTCTTTCCTACTCCTACTAGGAGGGGGAAAGGAAGGGGGAGAGGGAGAGGGAAAGAGGGGGGCGCCGCCCCCCTCTCCTAGTCCAATTCGGACCAGAGGGGGAGGGGGCGCGCGGCCCATCCTGGCTGCCCCTCTCTCTCTCCACTAAAGCCCATAAGGCCCATTACTTCTCCCGGGGGGTTCCGGTAACCCTCCGGCACTCCGGTTTTCTCCGAAATCACCCAGAACACTTTCGGTGTCCGAATATAGTCGTCCAATATATCAATCTTTATGTCTCGACCATTTCAAGACTCCTCGTCAAGTCCGTGATCACATCCGGGACTCCGAACAACCTTTGGTACATCAAAACTTATAAACTCATAATAAAACTGTCATCGTAACGTTAAGCGTGCGGACCCTACGGGTTCGAGAACTATGTAGACATGACCTAGAACTGTTTCCGGTCAATAACCAATAGCGGAACCTGGATGCTCATATTGGCTCCTACATATTCTACGAAGATCTTTATCGGTCAAACCGCATAACAACATACGTTGTTCCCTTTGTCATCGGTATGTTACTTGCCCGAGATTCGATCGTCGGTATCCAATACCTAGTTCAATCTCGTTACCGGCAAGTCTCTTTACTCGTTCCGTAATACATCATCCCGCAACTAACTCATTGGTTGCAATGCTTGCAAGGCTTAAGTGATGTGTATTACCGAGAGGGCCCAGAGATACCTCTCCGACAATCGGAGTGACAAAACCTAATCTTGAAATATGCCAACCCAACATGTACCTTCGGAGACACCTGTAGAGCACCTTTATAATCACCCAGTTACGTTGTGACGTTTGGTAGCACACAAAGTGTTCCTCCGGTAGACGGGAGTTGCATAATCTCATAGTTGTAGGAACTTTGTATAAGTCATGAAGAAAGCAATAGCAACATACTAAACGATCAAGTGCTAGGCTAACGGAATGGGTCAAGTCAATCACATCATTCTCCTAATGATGTGATCCCGTTAATCAAATGACAACACATGTCTATGGTTAGGAAACATAACCATCTTTGATTAATGAGCTAGTCAAGTAGAGGCATACTAGTGACATTATGTTTGTCTATGTATTCACACATGTATCATGTTTCCGGGTAATACAATTCTAGCATGAATAATAAACATTTATCATGGTATGAGGAAATAAATAATAATTTTATTATTGCCTCTAGGGCATATTTCCTTCAACTCCGGCCAGCGGTGGCCGTCTAGTGTCAGCTCACAGAAGAAGGGACTACATTTTTTCTAAAAAAAGGATGAATTGTTGTGTGAGACATGGTTGGTCACTAGTATCGGCTGTTTCAGGGCACATAGCAAAAGGGTGTGGCGCTTTGGCAAAGCATGCATATTTGGTTTGACGAGCAAAAAGCGCTACGATCCTACCGCAAGGAAGTGGTCCGTCAGCGTAATTCAAAGTCGCTCAGCCATTGATGGTACAACATTGAAGAGGGCGTCAAAAAGTTTTGCGGCTTTTACAAACAAGTGCATAACCGGTGGCCAAGTGGCGTGTCAATCCAAGATCTTGTAAGTTTTGTGGTTTGTTGCTCTATGTGTTGGTCATTTCATTGATTTGATCAATGTTGCAACTTATCGATCATCCATTGTTTTTCCTTTGCTAGCCCGTACGCGTGTGCACGTTATACCTCAAGATGGAAGCACTTTATCTATATCATTATTGGTTGAAGTTGAATGAGCAAAGCAAGTGGATCGCCTTGATTGCCAATTTCGTCAAGACCGCCATGGTCAATAAAGATGAGGGTGGTGATTCAACCATTCCAACACAAGATGGGCTTGCTCCGGCCAAGAAGGTGATTAGGAACCGGGGGAGCAAGTGAGAGAAGGAGAAGGAGAAGTGAGAATGGGCGGTGACCAAGATGATGAAGAAGTTCGTGAACATCATGAAGAAGAAAAGAGGAGCCAAGTGTTGCAGACAATGAGCTGAAGGAGGGAAAGAAGACACGTGTGTTTGGCATCTTCATGAAGATGCAAGACAGAAAGCTCAAGCTCCAAGAGAAGAAACTTGAGATCAAGGCCTCTTCGGAGGACTCCAAAATGTTGTGAAGACGTCAGACTTGGATCCTTATGCGGCAAAGATTGTTCAAGTCTACCGTGCGAGCATATTGAAGTGCTACACGCAAGCGGAGGAGGTCGGACCAGCTGAAGAGTGGGTTCTTTGCTACGGACAATTGGACTAGGAGCCAAACAAGGAAGGTCATTGACACAGATTGACAACTTTTAGAATCGATTGGATGTAATAATACTAAAATAGCCCGGTTGGTTTTTGTTGTGATTGCATATGGGAAAGTTCTGGTTATACCATCATACCAGTGTACCTTCTATTCTCACCTCCATTTTCATCAAAGTTCATGTAAGCAAACTTCTTTTTTGTTTCTCCTCAACAAAAGAACATTTCAACTCAAAACTTTGCGGATCAACATCACACAAGTACTACTATGTGCAGAAAAGTTTTCGGATTTTTTGGGCAACATGAATTTTTAAAAATGATACAACTAATTCAAAATTTGAAATTTGACAAATTTATGTTTCATAAATCAAAAATATTTTATACAATGAGTGAGTGTAGAGTTGACTTGTGAAGTTTCACTCTCATAATGTTCTCTTATTTGGCAGAAACAAAAAGGAGAAATTTTTATATAAGAATAACACAAATCTTAGACGCAAATTGGACGAATGAAATAGAGGGTACTTTAGTATTGGGCACAACAAATCCACAATCTTGCATATGTTTGTAACTATTAAACATACTCCCTCCGCTCATGAATAAGTGTATGTTGGACATTCGAAATTTGTCCACAAAAAAATGTATTTCTATCTTCTCAATGCACTTTAAAATAGAAAAAAGGATTTCGTCTTATCATATGGTAATCAAGACCAATAACATTCAAAACATGGTCTACTCACTTTCTACATGCACTAGCTCATTGGAGGTGAGGTAATTAAAGAGGAGAGAGATGGTGATTTGCACCTTTCCACCGTATTTTTTTACTTCACTCCATAATTTGTTCTAAAAAATTTATATGTACACTTATTCGTGGACGGAGAGAGTATATGCTTAAATTGTATTGATCTAGATATGCATGTCAAATGAACGAGGCCAAATGAGGGGCAGACATTTGGTGACTCTGGTCGAATGGCCTTACTTTCGGACATGCCCGCGGACATTTGGTGAGGTCCGTTTTGATGACCTACCTCTTTTTTTAAAACAAAGTACAAGTGCAGATGTTCATACATATGCACATACACTCATACCTATGAACGTACGCACACACAGCCAACCCCTATGAATACCTCCGAGAGATTGAGACATCACATCATCTTGAGACTGATGATGCAGTCGACTGAAACGTCTCATTCCAATGAACGCACATGAAGGTCTAAAATAAATTCAGAAAAATGCGAGCACCAATGTCTAGGACTTAGAACCATTATGGGGTACGATACTAATGTCCTCCTAACTATCCAATCACAGATTGGTTCACTTGATGACCCGCCTTGGAGTTGCCCTAAACCTCCCCAAACCGCTTTTACCAAACAATGCCTAAGAGGAAAGGGGGTGCTGGTTTGTAATCCGGGACGCTGCAGGTGATGCCGTGTGGAGCAGCAGCTGGCCGAATTGATCGAGCCAGGGATGCCATGCGAACTGTAACAGTTGCGTGTCTGAACACAGTTTTTTCTTTTACATTAGAAATCTTCAACGAGAAAAAATTACCAGCTTCACATTTCAATTCTGTCATAGACATTGTAATACAGCAGCTGGTAACTAGCAGCTTTTGGTGCGCAACGATGGCAGGAGGCCCATGTTGTTTGGCAGGGTGAAGTTCTTTTTCAGTTCAAAAGGAAAACTGTTCAGGGGATTTGCCGGGGATGCTCTTACAGTATATTGCACCGACAAATACACAAACACATCAGCATCTCATTTGGGTCCGGCGGTGCAGTGATTTTCACACCTGCACTTTCTTCAGTCTGCACGGCTTGGGTCTCATTTGGGTCCTGCGATGCAATCATGTGCGGGTTAGCGCCATCAGTCTGAGGCTGCATCACATCGGCCAAGCTTTCCGCTGCTTTCACTTCCTTCGCATCAGATTCTTCAATGCCATTCTTTTTCTCAGTTTCACCCATGATTTGTGCTGCGCTCGTTTGCTTTGCATCAGTATCTTCAGCCTGTTTACCACAAGTAAAATCTGGTTCCGTCTCAGGGAAATCCAATTCTTTGCTCTTGGTGCCTCTCAGGGGAAATACCTGTCCGTTCTGCGTGCTTTCACCCGCACTGTCTACAGTCTTCATCCCATTTCCACTAGTTTCTTGAGTAGGCTGTGCAGTCGTTTCGTTGCTAGCATCAGCGGTCTGAGGCGGCTCAAAAGTTTCCAAGTTTTGCGCTGCTTTCACTCCCTTTGCACCAGATTCTTCGATGCCATTCTTTTCCTCAGCTTCACCCATGCTTTGTGCTGCACTCGTTTGCTTTGCATCAGTATCATCACCCATAATAGCTTCTTTTCCAACTTTGGAGCCAGCAGGTGAATCAGTCGAACCGAGTTTTCTCAAAAAACGAGAATTCCATAATTTGATCCTCTTTGGCCTCACAGCTGGCAGCAAGATGTTTATATCCGACAGAATTTCAAGCCTTTTTTCATAGAGAGCAATAACATCTTTGTAGAGTGACAAGACATCGATCTCAGACATAATCGTTTCTCTGTATTGACGCCTCATGGACTTTATGCTCATATACTCGGAAGCCGACAAAATCTGAAAGAAGCACAAGTCAGTTCAGTGATAAGACGACAACTGCCTACATATTTATTTGGATATACTTAAAATGCATGTAGTACAACATATTACAGTCACCTTACTAGGTTTCCAAACTTCATACGATTGTCTAGGGTAAACAAGAAACTTCAGAGCTGTTGCAAATTTGAGTAAACTCCAATCCTTGGTGAGAGACGATAGGTCAACGGATTTCTGTATTTTACTGCACAATGAATCCAAGTACTGACGTTCATCTAACTCGAAATGATACATGCGACGAGCCATCTCAACAATGCTTTCAGTAACCTGGATCAAAATGAGCATTTGTTTCATCACTGAAAGAAACAGGAAAAGGGTAAAAATAAGTTCTACAAAAGCTTATGTTAAATTTCAATTTACAATACGAACAGTATGTCTATGAATAACTTTGTTCATTGGCAATAAAATAAAGCATTATAAGCACACAATCAATCGCAAGGGGCTAACACTGCATATCCAGAGAAGACTTATTCGAGGTTACTATAGAAAGAAAGAAAGGGCTAAAATTGCATCACAATGGAGCAATAAAGCAGACAACATTTGCCTGTCAGAAATAAGGACATGAGGACAAGCGGTTAGCTCACCCAGTCGTTTTTGACAAGTAAGCCATATTGACGTAAGAAAAGGATTAATCCTTTGCCATTGGAGCGGCGGTACTCCTTCGGCTCTGATGTTTCTTCGGGCAATAAAGTATGCATGATATTCTCTAGACCCCAAATCACCTCCTCCACAATATTATCATACTGACAGGTTATTGCCTGAAAACACATATGGTGAGCCATACTGTTCACACGAATAGAAGCAACAAGGAAGCTTATACAGTTACACTAACCAGCTTCCTTTCAATTATACTTTTATATTCAGCACGTCCAACAAGTAGTTTCTGCTCAGGGCCACAAAACTCGGTGAGCATCTCAGACAGTTCGTTATAAATAATTTCCTTAGCAAGGTCAATGGCGGTAGACTTCTCTTCAAACTTTTTGAATCTCACCAACCTGACGTTCTGAGAAAGAAACACAGAAGGGATTTTTGAAAAGCTTGTTAAATACCATGCAATGTGTCGAAATCATGACAGTTATACAGTGAAGTTTGACCTCGGACAAACCTAGCACTAATTCATTTTTGAAGGGCCTATTAGCAGATGTCTGCCCATTGAAGATGACGCACGATGACACCGAAACCTAATCGGAGATGATGATCGATTCTAACAAAGAAAAATAGGTTCCACTAGCTTGATTCGATTTCAGATCAGTTCAGTGACAAGTAACAACCTTTGCTCTGGTTGCCTATATGTTTCACTGACCTGAAAATTGGGTTTCAACATATCTCTGAAAACCAAGTGTTTAGTTATTGCAATGGTGCAATTTGTATTCATATTTAAGCATTTTGTTGGTTGGTTGCAGGAGTATATGTAAAACCAATTCCTATTTTCTAAGGTTTAGTGCTTCATTAATGCGTGCACATGGTGGGCTGAGGAAACTTACTGTGATATAAAGTCTCCCTCAGTTTCAAAATATTTGAAGTTCTAGATTGTCCTAAGTCAAACATTTTTTAAGTTTGACCAAGTCTATAGAAAAATATACAAACATTTACAAGACCAAATTAGTTTTATTAAATTGATCATAAAGTATATTTTCATCGAGTTTTGGGCTGATTTTTTTTAAGTTGCAGATTTTTTCAATAATTTCAGATTTTTTCGAAATATCTAAATATGAAATTTTAGGGTTGATCTCACGATCTCACCTAATGTGAGATATCATACAAGTGTCCCCTGTAACAGAGAGGGTGCGAGCAATGAAATAAAATTTATACTCCACCCGACAACTATGAAGAACGGTGAAAGATTGCAGTGAATTTTGCATGCATCACAGTACTAGAGTTGGCAGCAAGCTTGAAATAGGAAGGCAAATGTTAGTGTTACTAAGAACCTGTGGTGGGTGTGCCCAGATGTCCTGCAAGAAGAAAACCAGCGAAAAAAAGTGGTCAGATGATTTTGAATTCTTCGTCCAAACGAAGGAGCGACGGAAAAACAAGTACTACCTCCACTGGAATTTTGGGGTCGACCCCATCACAAGAGACAATTGCGAAGCCAGAGGGCGTTTCGTACAACAGCGTGGTTGAAGTTGAACAATCATTAACCTTCTTTTCGGGCGACGATGGATCGGAAACCATACCTGCTAGAAACCAATCAGACGTAAGTGAATGGGATTACACAGACCCCCACCTAATGTGAAGCCACCTGAGCAGCTGGTTTATCTAACTCTGTGTTAAGGGCGCAGATTAATCTGATTTTGAAAGGCAAGGCAAAACACTAACAAAGCGTGAACGAGGAGACAGGACTAACCTATCCCTTTTTCCTTGCTCTTGCCGCTCAAGCTGGCTGCCGCCGGCGTCCGACCGTCCGCGCAAGGGTCGTCCGTACAGATTTCTAATCTTTGATTGGAAGGCGGATCAAAAGAAAACCTGAGATTGGAACCTGCGGGAGAGCTGCCCTAGACCACAGCAACAGGCATCGGAGAAAAGAAGTTTTTTTTTTTTTAACTTTTGAGGTGGGAAAGCAGATTTTATTGCTCAAATTCCGCATATAGCGGATACAAAACGGATCATGCGGTTGGATCAACCACAAATGTCTCCTCTGATTTAAAGAAAGAGAAAATCTAGCTAGACTATCAGCTTCATAATTTGCCACTCTATTGGAGGAAAGAATTATACAGAGACGATCTGACTGCGTTGGTTTGTTTTCCAGAGGCGCTGCTGTGTGTGGTCTTGGGTTTTGTATCCCACACTATGTGGATTTTGAGCAATACAATTTGGTTTAACCCCTAAAAAAAGGTGCTGCTGTATAGCTAAAAGGGCATCGCCGAGGGGACCTCCTATATAGCTTCATGCGCGCTCGAAAGGACGCCAGCATGCATTTTTTGAATTTTAGGACATTTTTTAAATTTATGAACATTTTATAATATGATGACCATTTTTTATTTCAATGAAAAAAATTGAACTTTAAAAATCACCAATTTGGAAAATGTTCGAATTTCTGAAAATGCTCGTGAAAAAATATTTTGGAAAAAACGGAAAAAAAGGAAAAAGATAAAACGAAAATTAAAAGGGAAAGGAAAAGGAAAAACCGGAAAAAAGAAGAGGGAAAAACCGAAAGACAAAACATGAAAAAAGAAAGAAAACCCCGGTTTGGTAAGGTTCTAGAACCTTCCCAAACCCAGAAAAGGCAAGATGGGCCGGCCCAATGTTTCGCGGCGGGAAGCGCGCGCGCGCGCGGGGGGGGGGGGGGGGGGGGGGGGGGGGGGGGGGTGCGGTCGTTATCCAGAGAACCGCGCGCCAAATAGGATACACCATCCCCTTTGAGGAATGAAACATAAATGTTACTTGAGGTACCAAATGGAACACTTTCAAAGAAATATTTAGGTATTGATGTTGGCAATTCAAAAAACGGTGCTTTCAAGTAGTTGCGTGACCTGGTCTGGAACAAGGTTAAAGGCTGGATGAAAAAATTGTTGTTAGCTGGTGGTAAAGATGTGCTTATCAAATCTGTTGCTCAGGCTATTCCTGATTATTTGATGTCTTGCTTCAAACTCCCTAGAGGACTTTGCCATCGCATAAACTCACTTGTGAGAAAGTTTTGATGGGGAAGCAAGAAAGTTTCTTGGGAGGCCATGACAAGACCAAAATATATGGGAGGTTTGGGTTTTCATGACTTTTTTTTTTGAAAGATCGAGCAACTTGCTGGCTTCATTAGATTTAGCAGATAGGACATGGGAAAACAATGTTTGATCAAATGATCAGGGTGGATGGGCTCCATGACATAGAATTGTTTAACCTTGCTCTGTTAGCTTGACATGCATGGCGTATTCTTCAGGACCAGGACTCCCTAAGGGCAAGAATCCTCAAGGCAAACTATTTCCCAACTTCTATTATTTTATTTTTATTTTGAACGTCAAACTGGGAAGCTCACCATCTCAAGTATGGCGACAGTTGAAGGGAAAGGAATTTCAGCTCAAGGCTTGATTCGAATGGTGGGAAATGTCGAGACGACTCATATCTTGTGTTCGTGTGATAATTGGCTACCCAGAGAACATAATATGAGGCCCATCACGAGTTTGGCACAAAACCCTCCGGAACTGGTAGTGAGCTCATGTTACATAATATCGGGAATTCGAACAGGAAGCCGGTGTGCAATGTGTTGATGCAATACTCTCTATCCCCATATGCACAAGATAGGTCAAAGATTTTTGGGCTTGGGGGTCACGACCCGGAAGGCATTTTCTCTGTAAGATCTGCTTATCGAGTGCTCTTTACAAGGACGATCTGAAGGGAAGCATGGCTCGAGGGAAGTGGGGTTTTGTCCAATACAGAGAATGAGCAGCGCTCTTGGTGCCAACTTTGGAAAATTCTAGTGCCTATAAAATCAGGGTTTTCCTCTCGAGACTAACACAACTATCTATACAGTCCGCTGATCTGATTCATCATCAGAACATGGCCACTTCTAGTAGTTGTGTATTGTGCAGCAGCGAAGACTCATGGCGGCATTCGTTGATGGAGTGCACCATGTCGAGGTGCGTTTGGACACTTGAGGATGAAGACCTGGTATCGATAAGCGAGACTATGGAGCCAATGCTCAACGTTGGATATATTTCAAAGGGAGTTTGAATAAACCTGCAAATTTTAATGCAAACACGACAAAATTCACCTAAGTTCGGATATAATTTATATAAAACGGATGATATTTTGTCGGTTCACCTAAAATCATTTTATTGTTGTGCAAATTGTCATGCAGACAATCTCTGCTGTAATCTTTGGGTGTATGATACTATGATGTAGTGAAATATGTGAAGGCGATATCTATGTGTAAATTTTGTATTCTAGTATCTTGACTGATGACGTGATTCAGCTGCATTAATTTGATGATTTGAGCTATTTTCCTAATTCAGTTTCCAAGGCATGTTTGTTGATTCTGTCTCATAAATCCGGAAATAAACTTTCCTGGCAATATGAAAACGACCAAGTGAAAGAAGTAGCGCACCAGCCATCTTCTTTTTTTAGAGGAGGACCCCCGGGTTTTACATCTGGACGATGCATGCAGACACTTTATTAATTATCCACATAAGATCTTACAAAGTCATACACCAATAAAACTAAAGCCACTGTCTAGACAACATATGTCGCTACTCCTATTCAGTTGATGAAGGGATGCTGATAGTCTAGGTCTAATACCAAACAGACCTTGCAGCCACACCTAACATCTAAGACTGAGGTCCCAACCAAGACGCCTGCCGGGTATGGGGCACCCACCAGTCCGGCGCACTCCTCAACCAGGACACCTGCCGGGTATGAGGCCATCGCAGCCACCTGTCACGAATCCATCTTCAGTGCCTGTACTGCTGCATCTACCTTGCTCGATCTAGCTGCCGTCGACGCCACCACGACGCCAGACAACGCCATCATCCCGCGCTCGTCCATCATCGCACGCCCACCGGCGAGACCCCGCTGCTCCATGCCGTCGAGACCCGCCGTCGTCGACATGAAAGAAGGCACGCCACACCACCTCACGCCTCTTCCATCCGGCGCCGCTCCACAAACGATGCCCCCAAGAGGGAACACAACACCGCAGCGCCGCCATCGTCCGATCCGGTGATTTTAGGATTTATCACGGAACGGCACGAGCAGGTTGACGATAGTTGCTTGACTATGCCTTCATCAAGGTAACGACGTAGACGCCGGCATCGCCCGCCATGACCGGAGTCGGCTCGGTTTTCACCCGCGACTATGTCTCCCCAACTTGGCGTCGGTGCTACTAGTGGGATCCAAGATCCGTCACTACGAGCCTGGCCAACCGCCTTCGGTGGAGAAGGTAGCCACCACCACCATGCACGGGCCAAGAGACCTGGACGTCCTCGTGCCGTGAAGATAACCCAAGGGGGATCTTCTCTTGCCGTTGTCGAGACGAGGCGCAGCCGCAATGGATCTTGATCTAAACCCCTTGGGCCCATATCAGATCTCATCGTAGCCAAGATCTAATCCGTCAACGGCCGCCGGAGATCTCTTGGCCATCGCCAACCCGCTGCGCACTGCCGTTGAAGGAGGAGGGAAATGAACCCCGCTGCCCCCACGCGTTACCGCCGGCCGAGGCCTGCGCCGCCGCCGCCGCCTCACCACAGGGGCTTCGCCCCGCGGCATCCTCAGCGACGGCAGCGGTAGTGGGAGGCGATGGAGGGGGAGGGCTGAGGGCCGCACCAGCCATCTAGTTTTGTGAAATAGGCAGTATGTGAATCAACAATTCAGTTCTTGGAAACAAGTTGTGCTCAGTTGAGATTTGTGAAAAGATCATATTCCATCGAGTATACAATAAGTGAGTCAAAATTACATCATTACGGAGACACCAAAATCCCCTCAAAAAACTAGACATACATAAGACAAATATAAATCAAAAGGGCACATCCATGTCAGCCTTACAGCTCACACGATACAAAGCATAGAACTGAAAAGTAATCGAATACTCTACGGAGAAGCGCACAAGAGATCGCGTTCTCCATTTGGAGCGCACAAGAGATCGCGTTCTCCATTTGGTCGTCTCCCAGTTCTAGCACCCCTCTTTTATTTTCTTCATTGACATAGTTGTTGAGGCGTCTTGCTCGTACGACCATGCACATCATCAGTTGTATATCGACTTCTCCTTGGCATACTTCTAGTTGATGCCTCGTACTCCCTCCGTCCGGAAATAATTGTCATCAAAATGAATAAAAGAGAATGTATCTAAATGTATTTTAGTTTTAGATATATCCATTTTTGTCCATTTTGATGACAAGTATTTTCGGACGAAGGGAGTAGCTCTGAACAAAATGCACAAATCCTTGTTGATTCATCACACACAAAAATGCACAAATCCTTGTTGATTCTGCACACTGAATTTAGAAAGAGACACAAGATTCAGAAGCTACATAAAAATAAATTGGCCCATGCAGGTCTCGAACCTGACATAGTTGTTGAGGCGGCCACTGCGGTCGTGCACGCCGTGGGCAGCAGGGGGCGGCCGGGGTAGGGGCGGAGCAGAGCAGCACGGCGGCAGGTGGGGCACGGCAGGGGGCGCGCGAGCACGCGGGAGCAAGCAGCAGCAGCAGAGCGGGGCCGCCAACGTGGGGCGCCGTCGAGCGCGGCGGCCAGCCGCAGCAGCGGGGACCGAGGCGGGGCGAGGGGCATGGCCCCGAGCGGCTTGCGCGGGTGCGGGACGATGAGCAGCGGGCGCGGGGGGCTCTCCGTGCGGCGCAGCGGGGCGAGGCCACTACGGCGACGGGGCTCGCCCGGCCCGACTGGTCCCTGGCGCCGGCTGGGACGGAGGAGGGCGCATGCCAGGGCAAGGGAAACGGGCAGAGTCGGGACGGCGGACGGCGCGGAAGCTCACCGCGGGAGCATGGGGTCTAGGCAACGACGCGCGGGGAGCGGCTTGGGGAGGAGGTCGAGGAGGTCGGCGGTTCGACGGGGAGGCAGGCCGGCGAGGGAGTCCGGGCGGCGATGGACGAGGGCGAGGCGATGCGGCGTCGCGGCGATGGGGTCGGGAGCGGCTGTTGCCCCCCGATCCAGATCCGTTTGTGGGGAGGGGGGGGGAGCGATGAGCGAGAGGGGTTGCGGGGGCGCGAGGATGAGGGTGGAGGTCCGGCGGCGGCGGGCGTCGCCAGGGAGGCGGCGGCGTCCGAGCCCTCCCCTTTCTCGATCCAGATCGGGATCGATGGGGGTGGAGGAGAGACGTGCGGGAGTGGGGAGTGGGCTAGGTCAAGGGGGGGAGAGGGGGGTTAGGTAGTGGGGTGGCTCGGTCCGAGTGGGCCGGCCAGTTGGGCCGAGGCCCAGGTGGGCCAAGAGGGACTTTTATTCTTTTGTTTTGTTTTGTTTTGTTTTCTCTTTTGTATTTTCTTTTTCTTTTATTTCTTTTCCTTTCTGTTTTAATTCAATTTAAAATATTTATGCATTTTATAAAACTGTATCTTCTACACCATAATTATCTATGTAATATTTAGTACAAACCGAACATTTTTATTTTAATGTTTGAAAACTTTTATTGTTTTCCTGTAATTAAATTTTGAACTTGTTTCGGTTTTGAATTATCTAGGGTTTATCAACAGTAACCGAGGTGACGTGGCATCATTAGCGGGGATCACTGTAGCTTAATTATTCGGGCGTCACAGCGTCTTGCTCGTACGACCATGCACACCATCAGTTGTATATCGACTTCTCCTTGGCATACTTCTAGTTGATGCCTCGTACTCCCTCCGTCCGGAAATAATTGTCATCAAAATGAATAAAAGAGAATGTATCTAAATGTATTTTAGTTTTAGATATATCCATTTTTGTCCATTTTGATGACAAGTATTTTCGGACGAAGGGAGTAGCTCTGAACAAAATGCACAAATCCTTGTTGATTCATCACACACAAAAATGCACAAATCCTTGTTGATTCTGCACACTGAATTTAGAAAGAGACACAAGATTCAGAAGCTACATAAAAATAAATTGGCCCATGCAGGTCTCGAACCTGACATAGTTGTTGAGGCGTCTGTGACGCCCCCGATTTGACCGTACACTAATCATGCACGCAAATGTGTACGATCAAGATCAAGGACTCACGGGTAGATATCACAACACAACTCTACAAATAAAATAAGTCATACAAGCATCATATTACAAGCCAGGGGCCTCGAGGGCTCGAATACAAGAGCTTGATCATAGACGAGTCAGCGAAAGCAACAATATCTGAGTACAGACATAAGTTAAACAAGTTTGCCTTAAGAAGGCTAGCACAAACTGGGATACAGATCGAAAGAGGCGCAGGCCTCCTGCCTGGGATCCTCCTAAACTACTCCTGGTCGTCGTCAGCGGGCATCACGTAGTAGTAGGCACCTCCGGTGTAGTAGGAGTCGTCGTCGAAGGTGGCGTCTGGCTCCTGGGCTCCAACATCTGGTTGCGACAACCAGGTAGAAGGGATAGGGGAAAAAGAGGGAGAAAGCAACCGTGAGTACTCATCCAAAGTACTCGCAAGCAAGGAGCTACACTACATATGCATGGGTAGATGTGTAAAGGGCCATATCGGTGGACTGAACTGCAGAAAGCCAGAATAAGAGGGGGGATAGCTAATCCTGTCGAAGACTAAGCTTCTGGACACCTCCACCTGGCAGCATGCAGAAGAGAGTAGACTGAAGTCCTCCAAGTATCATCGCATAGCATAATCCTAACCGATGATCCTCCCCTCGTCGCCCTGTGAGAGAGCGATCACCGGTTGTATCTGGCACTTGGAAGGGTGTGTTTTATTAAGTATCCGGTTCTAGTTGTCATAAGGTCAAGGTACAACTCCAAGTCATCCTGTTACCGAAGATCACGGCTATTCGAATAGATTAACTTCCCTGCAGGGGTGCACCACATACCCCAACACGCTCGATCCCATTTGGCCGGACACACTTTCCTGGGTCATGCCCGGCCTCGGAAGATCAACACTTCGCAGCCCCACCTAGGCACAACAGAGAGGTCAGCACGCCGGTCTAAACCTAAGCGCCCAGGGGTCTGGGCCTATCGCCCTTAGCACACCTGCACGTTGCGAACGCGGTCGAAAGCAGACCTAGCCTAGTGGCCTTCCAGTCCAATCCGGCGCGCGCCACTCAGTCGCTGACGTCACGAAGGCTTCGGCTGATACCACGACGCCGGGATACCCATAACTACTCCCGCGTAGATGGTTAGTGCGTATAGACCAAATGGCCAGACTCAGATCAAATATCCAGATCTCGTTAAGCGTGTTAAGTATCCGCGAACGCCGACCAGGGCCAGGCCCACCTCTCTCCTAGGTGGTCGGAACCTGCCCTGCCGCTCCGCCTCAAAACTCCACTCGCGGGTGCTCCTCAAGCCGACCTGTCTTTAGTCACCACATGCATCATGTATAAAGTATATAGTATATACCCGTGATCAACTCCCGAGTGATCACGGCCCGATAGTATAGCATGGCAGACGGACAAGGATGTAGGGCCACTGTTGATAAACTAGCATCCTATACTAAGCATTAGGATTGCAGGTAAAGGTAACAACAGTAGTAGCAAGGACAGGCTATGCATCAGTATAGGATTAACGGGAAGCAGTAACATGCTACACTACTCTAATGCAAGCAGTATAGAGAAGAGTAGGCGATATCTGGTGATCAAAGGGGGGGCTTGCCTGGTTGCTCAGACAAGAAGGAGGGTCGTCGTCGACGTAGTCGATCACAGGGGCATCAGCGGTAGTCTCGGGGTCTACCGGAAAAGTAACGGAGGGGGAACACAATAAATAACAGAGCAATCAAAGCATAACATGACAAACGTGGTGCTAGAGGTGATCTAACGCAGGGATAGGTGATACCGGCGAAGGGGAGAAACATCCGGGAAAGTATTCCCGGTGTTTCGCGTTTTCGGACAGATGAACCGGAGGGGGAAAGTTGCGTGTTTGCTATGCTAGGAATGTGTGACGGACGAACGGGGAGTGTATCCGGATTCGTCTCGTCGTTCTGAGCAACTTTCATGTACAAAGTTTTTTCATCCGAGCTACGGTTTATTTTATATGATTTTTCAAAGTTTTAAACAATTTCTAAAATTTTCTGAATTTATTTATTATTTCAGAATTAAAGGTGTAATTGCTAAGTGTACCCACAGCTTGTACACAACAATGTACTAAAGGGGCTGACAGGTGGAGTCCAGTTGACTTCCCAGTCAACAGTCAACTGGGACCGTTGACTGGTCAAAGGGGTCTAGTGGGACCCTCCTGTCAATGACTAGACTAGTCCAGTCAGCAGTTTGACTTGGTCAAACTGGACAGCAGGCCCACCTGTCATTGGCTATATTGTTAATTAACAGTAGTTAATTAGGTTAAGTAGTTAATTAGGTTAATTAAATTAGGATTAATTAAGTTAATTAATTAATTAATTAATTTAATTTTTTTATTTTTTTAATTCCTTTTTTTAGGTGCAGGTCCACATGGCAGTGGCCCGAACCGGCCGCAGCTGGGCACCCGTGGCTGCATAGGGCGCCGACGGCCACTGCGGTCGTGCACGCCGTGGGCAGCAGGGGGCGGCCGGGGTAGGGGCGGAGCAAAGCAGCACGGCGGCAGGTGGGGCACGGCAGGGGGCGCGCGAGCACGCGGGAGCAAGCAGCAGCAGCAGAGCGGGGCCGCCAACATGGGGCGCCGTCGAGCGCGGCGGCCAGCCGCAGCAGCGGGGACCGAGGCGGGGCGAGGTGTTGGGGAACGTAGCATAAATTCAAAATTTTCCTACGTGTCACCAAGATCAATCTATGGAGTCATCTAGCAACGAGGGAGGATTGGATCTACATACCCTTGTAGATCGCGCGCGGAAGCGTTCAACAGAACGGGGTTGATGGAGTCGTACTCGTCGTGATTCAAATCACCGATGATCCTAGTGCCGAACGGATGGCACCTCCGCGTTCAACACACGTACGGAACGGAGACGTCTCCCACGACTTGATCCAGCAAGGAGGAGGGAGAGGTTGATGGAGATCCAGCAGCACGACGGCGTGGTGGAAGTAGCGGGATTCCAACAGGGCTTCGCTAAGCGCTGCGGGAGGAGGAAGATGTGTCACGGGAGGGAGAGGGAGGCACCAGGCCTTAGATTAGTTTGCTCCTCCTTTTTCCCCACTATATATAGGGCCAAGGGAGAGGGGGAGGCGCAGCCCTTGCCCCTTCCTCCAAGGAAGGGTGCGGCCAAGGGTGGGGAGGAGTCCATCCTCCCCAAGGCACCTCGGAGGTGCCTTCCCCCTTTAGGACTCTCCCCTTTTTTTTCTCTCTTGGCGCATGGGCCTCTTGGGGCTGGTGCCCTTGGCCCATATAGGCCAAGGCACACCCCCTACAGCCCATGTGGCCCCCCAGGGCAGGTGGCCACACCCGGTGGACCCCCGGGACCCTTCCGGTGGTCCCGGTACAATACCGATGACCCCGAAACTTGTCCCGATGGCCGAAATAGTACTTCCTATATATAATTCTTTACCTCCGGACCATTCCGGAACTCCTCGTGACGTCCGGGATCTCATCCGGGACTCCGAACAACTTTCGGGTTTACCGCATACTAATATCTCTATAACCCTAGCGTCACCGAACCTTAAGTGTGTAGACCCTACGGGTTCGGGAGACATGCAGACATGACCGAGACGTTCTCCGGTCAATAACCAACAGCGGGATTTGGATACCCATGATGGCTCCCACATGTTCCACGATGATCTCATCGGATGAACCACGATGTCAAGGACTTAATCAATCCCGTATACAATTCCCTTTGTCTAGCGGTATTGTACTTGCCCGAGATTCGATCGTCGGTATCTTTATACCTTGTTCAATCTCGTTACCGGCAAGTCTCTTTACTCGTTCCGTAACACATCATCCCGTGATCAACTCCTTGGTCACATTGCGCATATGATGATGTCCTACCGAGTGGGCCCAGAGATACCTCTCCGCTTACACGGAGTGACAAATCCCAGTCTCGATTCGTGCCAACCCAACAGACACTTTCGGAGATACCTGTAATGCACCTTTATAGTCACCCAGTTACGTTGTGACGTTTGATACACCCAAAGAACTCCTACGGTATCCGGGAGTTGCACAATCTCATGGTCTAAGGAAATGATACTTGACATTAGAAAAGCTATAGCATATGAACTACACGATCTAGTGCTATGCTTAGGATTGGGTCTTGTCCATCACATGATTCTCCTAATGATGTGATCCCGTTATCAACGACATCCAATGTCCATGGTCAGGAAACCGTAACCATCTATTGATCAACGAGCTAGTCAACTAGAGGCTTACTAGGGACATGGTGTTGTCTATGTATCCACACATGTATCTGAGTTTCCTATCAATACAATTATAGCATGGATAATAAACGATTATCATGAACAAGGAAATATAATAATAATCAATTTATTATTGCCTCTAGGGCATATTTCCAACAGTCTCCCACTTGCACTAGAGTCAATAATCTAGTTCACATCGCCATGTGATTAACATTCACAGGTCACATCGCCATGTGACTACCACCCAAGAGTTTACTAGAGTCAGTAGTCTAGCTCACATCACTATGTGATTGACACTCAATGAGTTCTAGGTTTGATCATGTTGCTTGTGAGAGAGGTTTTAGTCAACGGGTCTGAACCTTTCAGATCCGTGTGTGCTTTACAAATCTCTATGTCATCTCCTAGATGCAGCTACCATGCTCTATTTGGAGCTATTCCAAATAACTGTTCTACTATACGAATCCAGTTTACTACCCGAATAATCTGGATTAGTGCCAAAGTTTGCATCGGCGTAACCCTTTACGACGAACTCTTTTACCACCTCCATAATCGAGAAAATTCCTTAGTCCACTAGTTACTAAGGATAACTTTGACCGCTGTCCTGTGATTCATTCCTGGATCACTCTTGTACCCCTTGACTGACTCATGGCAAGGCACACTTCAGGTGCGGTACACAGCATAGCATACTGTAGAGCCTATGTTTTAAGCATAGGGGACGACCTTCGTCCTTTCTCTCTATTCTGCCGTGGTCGAGCTTTAAGTCTTAACTTCATACCTTACAACTCAGGCAAGAACTCCTTCTTTGACTGGTCCATCTTGAACAACTTCAAGATCATGTCAAGGTATGTGCTCATTTAAAAGTACTATTAAGCGTTTTTTTATCTATCCTCATAGATCTTGATGCTCAATGTTCAAGTAGCTTAATCCAGGCTTTCCATTGAAAAACACTTTCCAAATAACCCTATATGCTTTCCAGAAATTCTACGTCATTTCTGATGAACAATGTGTCAACAACATATACTCATCAGAAATTCTATAGTGCTCCCACTCACCTCTTTGGAAATACAAGTTTCTCATAAACTTTGTATACACCCAAAATCTTTGATCATCTCATCAAAGCATACATTCCAACTCCGAGATGCTTACTCCAGTCCTCAGAAGGATTGCTGGAGCTTTGCATACTTATTAGCATCTTTCAGGATTGACAAAACCTTCCGGTTGTATCACATACAACCTTTCCTCAAGAAAATCGTCGAGGAAACAATGTTTTAACATCCTATCTGCAAGATTTCATAAATAATGCAGTGATTGCTAATATAATTCCAACAGACTCTTAGCATCGCTACGAGTGAGAATGTCTCATCGTAGTCAACTCCTTGAACTTGTCGGAAAACATCTTAACGACAAGTCGAGCTTTCTTAATGGTGACACTTACCATCTATTGTCTGTCTTCCTTTTAAAATCCATCCGTACTCAATAGCCTTACGACCATCAAGCCGTTCTGCCAAAGTCTACACTTTGTTTTTCATACATGGATCCTCTCTCGGATTATATGGCCTCAAGCCATTTATCGGAATCCAGGCCCACCATCGCTTCTCCATAGCTCGTAGGTTCATTGTTGTCTACCAACATGACTTCCAAGACATGATTACGTACCACTCTGAAGTAGTATGCATCCTTGTCATCCCACGAGGTTTGGGAGTGACTTGATCCGAAGTCTCATGATCAATATCATAAGCTTCCACTTCAATTGGTGTAGGTGCCACAGGAACAACTCTTTGTGCCCTGCTATACACTGGTTGAAGTGACGGTTCAATAACCTCGTCAAGTCTCCACCATCCTCCTACTCAATTCTTTCGAGAGAAACTTTTCCTCGGGAAAGGACCCGATTCTAGAAACAATCCCTTATTGCTTTCGGATCTGAGACAGGAGGTATACCCAACTGTTTTGGGTGTCCTATGAAGATGCATTTATCCGCTTTGGGTTCGAGCTTATCAGCCTGAAACTTTTACATAAGCGTCGCAGCCCCAAACTTTTCAAGAAATGACAGCTTAGGTTTCTCTAAACCATAGTTCATACGGTGTCATCTCATCGGAATTACGTGGTGCCCTCTTTAAAGTGAACGTGGTTGTCTCTAATGCATAACCCATAAACTATTGTGGTAATTTGATAAGAGACATCATGGTATGCATCATATCCAATAGGGTGCAGTTATGATGTTCAGACACACCATCACACTATGGTGTTCCAGGCTGTATTAGTTGTGAAACAATTTCCACAATGTCTTAATTCTGTGCCAAACTCGTAATTCAGATATTCATCTCTATGATCATATCATAGATCTTTTATCCTCTTGTCACGACGATCTTTCAACTTCACCCTGAAATTACTTGAACCTTTCAATAATTCAGACTCATGATTCATCAAGTAGATATACTCAACATCTACTCAAATCATCTGTGAAGTAAGAACATAACGATATCCACTACATGCCTCAGCACTCATTGGACTGCACACATCAAAAATGTATTACTTCCAACAAGTTGCTTTCTAGTTCCATTTTACTGAAACCGAGGCTTTCAGTCATCTTGCCCATGTGGTATGATTTGCATGCCTCAAGTGATTCAAAATCAAGTGAGTTCAAACGGTCCATTTGCATGGAGTTTCTTCATGCATATACACCAACAGACATGGTTCGCATGTCTCAAACCTTTCAAAAATGAGTGAGTCCAAAGATCCATCAACATGGAGCTTCTTCATGCGTTTTATACCGATATGACTTACGTGGCAGTGCCACAAGTAGGTGGTACTATCATTACTATCTTTTGGCATGAACATGTGTATCACTACGATCGAGATTCAATAAACCATTCATTTTAGGTGTAAGACCATTGAAGGTATTATTCAAATAAACAGAGTAACCATTATTCTCCTTAAATGAATAACCGTATTGCGATAGACATAATCCAATCATGTCTATGCTCAACGCAAACACCAATCTCGATGGTAGAGGGAGTGTGCGATGCTTGATCATATCAACATTGGAAACACTTCCAACACATATCGTCAGCTCACCTTTAGCTAGTCTCCGTTTATTTCGTAGCTTTTATTTCGAGTTACTAACACTTAGCAACCGAACCGGTATCTAATACCCTGGTGCTACTAGGAGTACTAGTAAAGTACACATCAACACAATGTATATCCAATATACTTCTATCGACCTTGCCAGCCTTCTAATCTACCAAGTATCTAGGGTAATTCTGCTCCAGTGGTTGTTCCCCTTATTACAGAAGCACTTAGTCTCGGGTTTGGGTTCAACCTTGGGTTTCTTCACTAGAGCAGAAGCTGATTTGCCGTTTCATGAAGTATCCCTTCTTGCCCTTGCCCTTCTTGAAACTAGTGGTTTCACCAACCATCAACAATTGATGCTCCTTCTTGATTTCTACTTTCGCGGTGTCAAACATCGCGAATATCTCAAGGATCATCATATATATCCCTGATATATTATAGTTCAACACGAAGCTCTAGCAGCTTGGTGGTAATGACTTCGGAGAAACATCACTCTCTCATCTGGAAGATCAACTCCCACTTGATTCAAGCGATTGTTGTACTCAGACAATCTGAGCACAAGCACAACAATTGAGCTTTTCTCCTTAGTTTGCAGGCCAAGAAAATCGTCGAAGGTCTTATACCTCTTGACGTGGGCACGAGCCTGAAATCCCAATTTCAGCCCTCAAAACATCTCATATGTTTTGCGACGTTTCAAAAACGTCTTTGGTGCCTCAATTCTTAACCATTTAACTGAACTATCACGTAGTCATCAAAACGTGTATGTCAGATGTTCGCAACATCCACAGACAACGTTCGAGGTTTAGCACACTGAGCGGTGCTTTAAGGACATCAGCCTTCTATGAAGCAATGAGGACAATCCTCAGTTTATGGACCTAGTCCGCATAATTTCTACTATCAACTTTCAACTAAATTTTCTCTAGGAACATAATTAAACAGTAGAACTAAAGCGTGAGATATGACATAATTTGCAAAATCCTTTTGACTATGTTCAGGATAATTAAGTTCATCTTATGAACTCCCACTCAGATAGACATCCCTCTAGTCATCTAAGTGATTACATGATCCGAGTGAGCTAGGCCGTGTCCGATTAACACGTGAGACGGACTAGTCAACGTCGGTGAACATCTTCATGTTGATCGTATCTTCCATACGACTCGTGTTCGACCTTTCGGTCTCTGTGTTCCGAGGCCATGTCTTCACATGCTTAGGCTCGTCAAGTTAACCCTAAGTGTTTTTGCATGTGTAAATCTTGCTTACACCCGTTGTATGTGAACGAAAGGATCTATCACACCCGATTAACACGTGATGCTTCGAAGCGACGAACTGTAGCAACGGTGCACAGTTAGGGGAGAACACTTCTTGAAATTTTAATGAGGGATCATCTTATTTACTACCGTCGTTCTAAGGAAATAAGATGTATAAACATGATAAACATCACATGCAATCAAATAGTGACATGATATGGCCCATATCATGTAGCTCCTTTGATCTCCATCTTGGGGCTCCATGATCATCTATTACAAGAACATGATCAATCTCATACATTACATATATCATTCATCACATCCTTTTGGCCATATCACATCACATAGCATACCCTGCAAAAACAAGTTAGACGTCCTCTAATTGTTGTTTGCATGTTTTACGTGGCTGCTATGAGTTTCTAGCAAGAACGTTTCTTACCTACGCAAAAACCACAACGTGATATGCCAATTGCTATTTACCCTTCATAAGGACCCTTTTCATCGAATCCGATCCGACTAAAGTAGGAGAGACAGACACCCGCTAGCCACCTTATGCAACTAGTGCATGTCAGTCGGTGGAACCTGTCTCACGTAAGAGTACGTGTAAGGTTGGTCCGGGCCGCTTCATCCCACGATGCCGCCGAATGAAGATAAGACTAGTAACGGCAAGCATATTGAACAAAATCAACGCCCACAACTTCTTTGTGTTCTACTCGTGCATAGAATCTACGCAATAGACCTAGCTCATGATGCCACTGTTGGGGAACGTAGCATAAATTCAAAATTTTCCTACGTGTCACCAAGATCAATCTATGGAGTCATCTAGCAACGAGGGCGGATTGGATCTACATACCCTTGTAGATCGCGCGCGGAAGCGTTCAAGAGAACGGGGTTGATGGAGTCGTACTCGTCGTGATTCAAATCACCGATGATCCTAGTGCCGAACGGACGGCACCTCCGCGTTCAACACACGTACGGAACGGAGAAGTCTCCCACGCCTTGATCCAGCAAGGAGGAGGGAGAGGTTGATGGAGATCCAGCAGCACGACGGCGTGGTGGAAGTAGCGGGATTCCAACAGGGCTTCGCTAAGCGCTGCGGGAGGAGGAAGATGTGTCACGGGAGGGAGAGGGAGGCCGCCAGGCCTTAGATTGGTTTGCTCCTCCTTTTTCCCCACTATATATAGGGCCAAGGGAGAGGGGGAGGCGCAGCCCTTGCCCCTTCCTCCAAGGAAGGGTGCGGCCAAGGGTGGGGAGGAGTCCATCCTCCCCAAGGCACCTCGGAGGTGCCTTCCCCCTTTAGGACTCTCCTTTTTTATCTTGGCGCATGGGCCTCTTGGGGCTGGTGCCCTTGGCCCATATAGGCCAAGGCGCACACCCCTACAGCCCATGTGGCCCCCCGGGGCAGGTGGCCCCACCCGGTGGACCCCCGGGACCCTTCCGGTGGTCCCGGTACAATACCGGTGACCCCGAAACTTGTCCCGATGGCCGAAATAGCACTTCCTATATATAATTCTTTACCTCCGGACCATTCCGGAACTCCTCGTGACGTCCGGGATCTCATCCGGGACTCCGAACAACTTCGGGTTACCGCATACTAATATCTCTATAACCCTAGCGTCACCGAACCTTAAGTGTGTAGACCCTACGGGTTCGGGAGACATGCAGACATGACCGAGACGTTCTCCGGTCAATAACCAACAGCGGGATCTGGATACCCATGATGGCTCCCACATGTTCCACGATGATCTCATCGGATGAACCACGATGTCAAGGACTTAATCAATCCCGTATACAATTCCCTTTGTCTAGCGGTATTGTACTTGCCCGAGATTCGATCGTCGGTATCCCTATACCTTGTTCAATCTCGTTACCGGCAAGTCTCTTTACTCGTTCCGTAACACATCATCCCGTGATCAACTCCTTGGTCACATTGCGCATATGATGATGTCCTACCGAGTGGGCCCAGAGATACCTCTCCGTTTACACGGAGTGACAAATCCCAGTCTCGATTCGTGCCAACCCAACAGACACTTTCGGAGATACCTGTAATGCACCTTTATAGCCACCCAGTTACGTTGTGACGTTTGATACACCCAAAGCATTCCTACGGTATCCGGGAGTTGCACAATCTCATGGTCTAAGGAAATGATACTTGACATTAGAAAAGCTATAGCATATGAACTACACGATCTAGTGCTATGCTTAGGATTGGGTCTTGTCCATCACATGATTCTCCTAATGATGTGATCCCGTTATCAACGACATCCAATGTCCATGGTCAGGAAACCGTAACCATCTATTGATCAACGAGCTAGTCAACTAGAGGCTTACTAGGGACATGGTGTTGTCTATGTATCCACACATGTATCTGAGTTTCCTATCAATACAATTATAGCATGGATAATAAACGATTATCATGAACAAGGAAATATAATAATAATCAATTTATTATTGCCTCTAGGGCATATTTCCAACACGAGGGGCATGGCCCCGAGCGGCTTGCGCGGGTGCGGGACGGTGAGCAGCGGGCGCGGGGGGCTCTCCGTGCGGCGCAGCGGGGCGAGGCCACTACGGCGACGTGGCTTGCCCGGCCCGACTGGTCCCTGGCGCCGGCTGGGACGGAGGAGGGCGCATGCCAGGGCAAGGGAAAGGGGCAGTCGGGACGGCGGACGGCGCGGAAGCTCACCGCGGGAGCGTGGGGTCTAGGCAACGACGCGCGGGGAGCGGCTTGGGGAGGAGGTCGAGGAGGTCGGCGGTTCGACGGGGAGGCAGGCCGGCGAGGGAGTCCGGGCGGCGATGGATGAGGGCGAGGCGATGCGGCGTCGCGGCGATGGGGTCGGGAGCGGCTGTTGCCCCCCGATCCAGATCCGTTTGTGGGGGGGGGAGCGATGAGCGAGAGGGGTTGCGGGGGCGCGAGGATGAGGGTGGAGGTCCGGCGGCGGCGGGCGTCGCCAGGGAGGCGGCGGCGTCCGAGCCCTCCCCTTTCTCGATCCAGATCGGGATTGATGGGGGGGTGGAGGAGAGACGTGCGGGAGTGGGGAGTGGGCTAGGTCACGGGGGGGAGAGGGGGGTTAGGTAGTGGGGTGGCTCGGTCCGAGTGGGCCGGCTAGTTGGGCCGAGGCCCAGGTGGGCCAAGAGGGACTTTTATTCTTTTTTTTTGTTTTGTTTTGTTTTCTCTTTTGTATTTTCTTTTTTTTTCTTTTATTTCTTTTCCTTTCTGTTTTAATTCAATTTAAAATATTTATGCATTTTATAAAACTATATCTTCTACACCATAATTATCTATGTAATATTTAGTACAAACCGAACATTTTTATTTTAATGTTTGAAAACTTTTATTGTTTTCCTGTAATTAAATTTTGAATTTGTTTTGGTTTTGAATTATCTAGGGTTTATCAACAGTAACCGAGGTGACGTGGCATCATTAGCGGGGGATCACTGTAGCTTAATTATCCGGGCATCACAATTCTCCTCCACTACAAGAAGTCTCGTCCCGAGATTTAAGAGGGGGAATAAGGGGGAAAGGTCTGGTTACGAAATGCTAACGAACCTTCTCAGTCTTGGTTGCTCTTCTTGAAGAGGTCGATCCATTACATCGACGTCTTCATTTCTCTGCTTCAGGTCATCATGGTGATGTCGTCCTTTTCTCGGGAACTCCAACGTACTTACGAATAGGTAAGGGGCAGCTCAGCTACGACAGAATGTTTATGAGGGAAACAATCTGGGGGTTAACCCATGAATGAGCGTAAGATTATCTCTTGAGCTGAACATATCAAATACATCAAGAGTAAGGTACGAAGGTACAATAAGGGGTTCCAAGTGGATAGATAGTTGCTCGAAGTCTGAACCAGAGTGAGAAAGGGTTTCAGAGCAACGAGAGTAAGTATTGCGTCTGATACCAGAATAGAGCACTAGGAAGGTGGCCCGTGAATTAAATACGAAGCCAAGCGCGAGGATTAACTTCGACAATAGGGTGTATAGGAGGGTCAGGTTTCGATCCTGTGGAACTGTGGGTTATGGGCCCACCATGTGGGTAAAAAGTAGAAAGGGGGCTGACATCTTGCACGGTCATGATAGCAAGGCAATTCAGAAGGTAGCCTGCCAGTTATGTCGGCAACAACATCGGTACCAAGGGCGAGGGACGAAGAGAACCACTTTCCTGCTCGTTGAACGAGGCGGGCCAATAGGCAAGGTTCTCGTCCATCGGTGGCTACCGAAATGTCATCAACACTAGTAACAGGGTCATACTAACAGAGTGGTGCAACGAGGTGCTTACCTAAGCAGTGAATTATTACTGCTTAGAGTATATAGATCACAAGAAAGGTCAAGGAAACCAATGGAAAGGAAAATGTGATCATCAGGTTAAACAGAACAATGGAAAGGAAAATGCGTTTAAACACATATTTCAGGGGTATATCCTTCCCAAGGTGAAGCAGCGCATGATATCCATGATAGGATATAATGTAGAAAACTCATTAGCTAAGGGGAGCTATGACAGTGTTTGAATAGTTGATAAAGGAAATTTAGCATGGTGCTTCAAAATGTGCAGAGTACCATAGACATGCTTCGAGATAGCATTGACAAGGTCATCAAGTAAGGTTCAGAATTTGGATGCACGAAGGATCCATCAGGAACAACTTGTAGAATAAGTTTTACAATTTCCGCATGGAAAAATCGCTAACTTGCTTAAGAAGGGAGCTATGACAATAGGTCCTCCGGCCAGGTGTACTAGGCATGACACCACCTTACCAGGTTATATAAAGACCAATGTTATGACTCTTGGAAAAGGTTCCAACCATCATATCTGACCGAGATTCAGATCTGATTGGTGTCAGGATAACTCAGACTCGGGATGCCTGAGAAGAAAGGTGTAACACACATTGTCGAGATGACATTGTAAGATTCTCGGGAATTGAACTATGGAAGCGAGTTCCGAAACAAGAGTTCCCCACTAATTCAAGGAGAGATGAGGAGGTGGCTGATGGATTCAGCAACATTTTGTCAAGATTTCCAAAAAATGAATTTCCACAATCAGGTGAACAAAGAGATATCATTTGTCGGATCAAATGATATAATGATGTATGCTTGAGGAAAACATACATAGTTAAAGGCGCACCCGAAATATGGGCTTACATAGAATGATCAATGTTAGAATGGTGGTTCAACAACCAGTAGTCTAAGAATGAACGGCCGACCATTAACTTCAAAGCAATAGGGTTGCTAGAAGGAAAGAATCCAAACAACACCGTTCACTTGTTGGAATCAACACGGGGACCAAGAAAGAATGGTGATGGTGAGAAGTATCACTATACCAAGAATTCTTAAGAGGTGGAGTAATCCTCGTGACATTCTTGTCATAAAAGATGGTAATACACCAAGGTAAAGAAGAACAAATGCTGGATAGCAATGAACTCAAGGTACAACACAGAACACGGACAAGTTTGTGTTGGAGGGAAGGCAATAAAGTGGTCGATGACAAAACAACTCATCGAGGGCAAGGATGGTATTTCTCATCATGAATTCAATTGATATCCTGGAAGAACTCGGAATGCTGATGATGATCACGACACATTTGTCGAGAGATTTCATGAGGATGTAATCGATCAGCGATGACATCAAGTCAAAGGAATGATGAAGCAAGAGGTCAATGGAAGCACAGATACGAC
The DNA here is from genome assembly GCF_003073215.2 of Triticum urartu. NCBI lineage: Eukaryota > Viridiplantae > Streptophyta > Magnoliopsida > Poales > Poaceae > Triticum > Triticum urartu. Next base: position 457,950,889 of record NC_053026.1, on the reverse strand, counting down.
ACAACTCGAAATCAAGCTTGCTTTTCAAGGTGAATTGATATGACAAGGAAAATCGACGTAAGCTTAGCTCATCGTCGAAAGTTGTGCTTCGGGAATAAGGACCAGGTAGCACAGTTAAAATCATCACAATAATGATATAGCCAAATAGGGTAGGAAGGACGTGATCGGGTACAAACTCATAAGCAAAGAAGATTTATAATAGTTGTTGAACCGTAGTGTGGACTCGGTTTAGTTATCGGTCTTTGAGTGTTTAATAACTCAAAGCCCATGAAAATTGGAATAAGTGAGAATGTAGTACTTGATGAAGAACTCATAAGAGGTTATGTAGTACTTGATATTATCGAGGTACCATGGTGTAATACTCGACGGAAGATTAAAGTACAGGTCGGACTGGTGTATTGATCCACAAAAGACAAGTGCTTAAACTTGCCCGTGAAATTGGGTCAAAGAAGAACATATTGTTGAAACCACGATTGCAAAAGGCCGGATCCCAGCTATAAGAACTTATACCAAGGGAACAATTTAATTTAAGAGAAGCTTTAATGATAAGGTCTACATCGTGTCCATGGGCATGAACACAAAGTTCAAGGTCGACTCCCACTTCTTCAATGCATAACCTTACATTTACCTCCCCTTTTCGAAGTTGTAGTGTTGAAAAGTTATCTGACAAAGCGTCAGCAGGGTATAACCCGCATAACTTTCGAGGTCACACAAATTAAGGAAGGCATAGGTTCAACCCGTCAGGGTATCGTGGAAACATATACCACAAGCTTTGAGAGTAAATATTACCAGCTCGAAAGCAGAGCATGGTTGGCAAAAGGAGGGGATACAAATTACCAAAGGCATTATGTATCGGAGAAAGAACTCACAAGGTGATTAATTATGAAGGACAGATGTCAGATAAAATCCAAAAAGTATCTGACGGTCCATAACAGGGCTGATGTGAGTATCGGTTCTCATTCAGAGGAAGAAGGAATGCAAAGGCATCAGATTATAGGAACAACTGACTAATTCAAAGCTCAATGCAAGGAAATTTATGATTCTCAATCAAGGGATCAGAAGCAAACACTCTGATTAAGGATGGATAAGTTGCGTAGACTTAGGGGTACAATCGATGGTAATCCGACTGGTCGGGAACCAGCTCATGTTTAAAAGGATGTCTGAGACGGAAAGATAAATTAGAAGAGTTGATAGATGATTGTGTGCATTCGCACACATGTTGAATCAATAGGATCAAAATGACGGTGTCAAAAGATACTAGTGAATATTGCTAGTGATATGGGAGCATCCATTATATAAGCATACAAGTATTTGAAGAGCATTAGTTGCTAAGGATTTTCGGAGGATTGAATAGTATTTCAAAGACTTTTGTGAAACACCTGAACAACTGGGGATGAGCGAATACTCGGAAAGTGCGAGAAATTATTCTTAGGGGTAATCAGGTGGCAAAGAACTGCAAGGCAGTAGGCACAAAATATTCTCGGGGTATATTGTAATAACAAGATCGACTGGGAATAAAAGTAAGCACGACAGGTGTAAGTATTTATCCATATATTTCGGTGGAAGGGAATTGCAAAAGCAACGGGCACAAGGTCTCAAGAGAATATCGGGGAGTATCTCTGAAATCTTCTGGTGCAGCCGGCGATCATCTGGACTGAAGGGGCTCTCCGGGAGAAAGCATTTTCGAGAACCTAAAGTTAGATTTTAGTAAAAATCGTTTAACCTGAATAGAAGAGAGTTCAGAATCCCGGAGTAAAGATCGAGGAGTAAAAGATTCTAATACCACCCAATGGCGACGAGGGCCGATAGGCCACACAACCATGTTAGTAAAGGTTTTGCAATGACTAGACTCAACTTCGGCCAAGGAGTTGGAAAGGGGATTCCTACAGGCAGTTGGCTCTGATACCACTTGTGACGCCCCCGATTTAATCATACACTAATCATACACGCAAACGTGTACGATCAAGATCAGGGACTCACGGGAAGATATCACAACACAACTCTACAAATAAAATAAGTCATACAAGCATCATATTACAAGCCAGGGGCCTCGAGGGCTCGAATACAAGAGCTCGATCATAGACGAGTCAGCGGAAGCAACAATATCTGAGTACAGACATAAGTTAAACAAGTTTGCCTTAAGAAGGCTAGCACAAACTAGGATACAGATCGAAAGAGGCGCAGGCCTCCTGCCTAGGATCCTCCTAAACTACTCCTGGTCGCCGTTAGCGGGCTGCACGTAGTAGTAGGCACCACCGGTGTAGTAGGAGTCGTCGTCGAAGGTGGCGTCTGGCTCCTGGGCTCCAACATCTGGTTGCGACAACCAGGTAGAAGGGATAGGGGGAAAGGAGGGAGAAAGCAACCGTGAGTACTCATCCAAAGTACTCGCAAGCAAGGAGCTACACTACATATGCATGGGAAAATGTGTAAAGGGCCATATCGGTGGACTGAACTGCAGAAAGCCAGAATAAGAGGGGGATAGCTAATCCTGTCGAAAGACTACGCTTCTGGCACCTCATCTTGCAGCATGTAGAAGAGAGTAGACTGAAGTCCTCCAAGTAGCATCGTATAGCATAATCCTAACCGATGATCCTCCCCTCGTCGCCCTGTGAGAGAGCGATCACCGGTTGTATCTGGCACTTGGAAGGGTGTGTTTTATTAAGTATCCGGTTCTAGTTGTCATAAGGTCAAGGTACAACTCCAAGTCGTCCTTTACCGAAGATCACGGCTATTCGAATAGATTAACTTCCCTGCAGGGGTGCACCACAACCCCAACACGCTCGATCCCATTTGGCCGGACACACTTTCCTGGGTCATGCCCGGCCTCGGAAGATCAACACGTCACAGCCCCACCTAGACCAACAGAGAGGTCAGCACGCCGGTCTAAACCTAAGCGCCCAGGGGTCTGGGCCCATCGCCCTTAGCACACCTGCACGTTGCGTGGGCGGCCGGAAGCAGACCTAGCCTAGTGGCGTTCCAGTCCAATCCAGCGCGCGCCGCTCCGTCGCTGACGTCAAGAAGGCTTCGGCTGATACCACGACGCCGGGATACCCATAACTACTCCCGCGTAGATGGTTAGTGCGTATAGACCAAATGGCCAGACTCAGATCAAATACCCAGATCTCGTTAAGCGTGTTAAGTATCCGCGAACGCCGACCAGGGCCAGGCCCACCTCTCTCCTAGGTGGTCGGAACCTGCCCTGTCGCTCCGCCTCAAAGATCCACTCGCGGGTGCTCCTCAAGCCGACCCGTCTTTAGTCACCACATGTATCATGTATAAAGTATATAGTATATACCCGTGATCAACTCCCGAGTGATCACGGCCCGATAGTATAGCATGGCAGACGGACAAGGATGTAGGGCCACTGATGATAAACTAGCATCCTATACTAAGCATTAGGATTGCAGGTAAAGGTAACAACAGTAGTAGCAAGGACAGGCTATGCATCAGTATAGGATTAACGGGAAGCAGTAACATGCTACACTACTCTAATGCAAGCAGTATAGAGAAGAGTAGGCGATATCTGGTGATCAAAGGGGGGGCTTGCCTGGTTGCTCAGACAAGAAGGAGGGTCGTCGTCGACGTAGTCGATCACAGGGGCATCAGCGGCAGTCTCGGGGTCTACCGGAAAAGTAACGGAGGGGGAACACAATAAATAACAGAGCAATCAAAGCATAACATGACAAACGTGGTGCTAGAGGTGATCTAACGCAGGGATAGGTGATACCGGCGAAGGGGAGAAACATCCGGGAAAGTATTCCCGGTGTTTCGCGTTTTCGGACAGATGAACCGGAGGGGGAAAGTTGCGTGTTTGCTATGCTAGGAATGTGTGGCGGACGAACGGGGAGTGTATCCGGATTCGTCTCGTCGTTCTGAGCAACTTTCATGTACAAAGTTTTTCATCCGAGCTACGGTTTATTTTATATGATTTTTCAAAGTTTTAAACATTCTAAAATTTTCTGAATTTATTTATTATTTCAAAATTAAAGGTGAAATTGCTAAGTGTACCCACAGCTTGTACACAACAATGTACTAAAGGGGCTGACAGGTGGGGTCCAGTTGACTTCCCAGTCAACAGTCAACTGGGACCGTTGACTGGTCAAAGGGGTCTAGTGGGACCCTCCTGTCAATGACTAGACTAGTCCAGTCAGCAGTTTGACTTGGTCAAACTGGACAGCAGGCCCACCTGTCATTGGCTATACTGTTAATTAACAGTAGTTAATTAGGTTAAGTAGTTAATTAGGTTAATTAAATTAGGATTAATTAAGTTAATTATTAATTAATTTTTTTATTTTTTTTTAAATTTTTTTTAGGTGCGGGTCCACATGGCAGTGGCCCGAACCGGCCGCAGCTGGGCACCCGTGGCTGCATAGGGCGCCGGGGGCCACTGCGGTCGTGCACGCCGTGGGCAGCAGGGGGCGGCCGGGGTAGGGGCGGAGCAGAGCAGCACGGCGGCAGGTGGGGCACGGCAGGGGGCGCGCGAGCACGCGGGAGCAAGCAGCAGCAGCAGAGCGGGGCCGCCAACGTGGGGCGCCGTCGAGCGCGGCGGCCAGCCGCAGCAGCGGGGACCGAGGCGGGGCGAGGGGCATGGCCCCGAGCGGCTTGCGCGGGTGCGGGACGGTGAGCAGCGGGCGCGGGGGGCTCTCCGTGCGGCGCAGCGGGGCGAGGCCACTACGGCGGGGCTGCCCGGCCCGACTGGTCCCTGGCGCCGGCTGGGACGGAGGAGGGCGCATGCCAGGGCAAGGGAAAGGGGCAGAGTCGGGACGGCGGACGGCGCGGAAGCTCACCGCGGGAGCGTGGGGTCTAGGCAAGCGCGGGGAGCGGCTTGGGGAGGAGGGTCGAGAGGTCGGCGGTTCGACGGGGAGGCAGGCCGGCGAGGGAGTCCGGGCGGCGATGGACGAGGGCGAGGCGATGCGGCGTCGCGGCGATGGGGTCGGGAGCGGCTGTTGCCCCCCGATCCAGATCCGTTTGTGGGGGGGGGGAGCGATGAGCGAGAGGGGTTGCGGGGGCGCGAGGATGAGGGTGGAGGTCCGGCGGCGGCGGGCGTCGCCAGGGAGGCGGCGGCGTCCGAGCCCTCCCCTTTCTCGATCCAGATCGGGATCGATGGGGGTGGAGGAGCGGGGAGTGGGGTGGGGGGGGGGGGGGGGGGGGGGGGGGGGGGGGGGGAGGGGGGTTAGGTAGTGGGGTGGCTCGGTCCGAGTGGGCCGGCCAGTTGTGCCGAGGCCCAGGTGGGCCAAGAGGGACTTTTATTCTTTTTTTTGTTTTGTTTTGTTTTCTCTTTTGTATTTTCTTTTTTTCTTTTATTTATTTTCCTTTCTGTTTTAATTCAATTTAAAATATTTATGCATTTTATAAAACTGTATCTTCTACACCATAATTATCTTTGTAATTTTTAGTACAAACCAAACATTTTTATTTTAATGTTTGAAAACTTTTATTGTTTTTCTGTAATTAAATTTTGAATTTGTTTCGGTTTTGAATTATCTAGGGTTTATCAACAGTAACCGAGGTGACGTGGCATCATTAGCGGGGGATCACTGTAGCTTAATTATCCGGGCGTCACAGCGTCTTGCTCGTACGACCATGCACATCATCAGTTGTATATCGACTTCTCCTTGGCATACTTCTAATTGATGCCTCGTACTCCCTCCGTCCGGAAATAATTGTTATCAAAATGAATAAAAGAGAATGTATCTAAATGTATTTTAGTTTTAGATATATTCATTTTTGTCTATTTTGATGACAAGTATTTTCGGACGAAGGGAGTAGCTCTGAACAAAATGCACAAATCCTTGTTGATTCTGCACACTGAATTTAGAAAGAGACACAAGATTCAGAAGCTACATAAAAATAAACTGGCCCATGCAGGTCTCGAACCTGCGACCTTCGCGTTATTAGCACGACGCTCTAACCAGCTGAGCTAATGGGCCTTCATGCTTTTGCTTCTTTTCGAACGACCTTACTAATCATTAGTATTCACAATGATAAACTGACAGCGAGTTGAAGAAAAGAACATGTTTGCGCGGTGAAGCCTTTTCAGAGCAGGAACGGGTTGCTGTTGGGAAGAGAATGGTATCATTTATAGTACTGTAATACTTTGGCTTACCTGTTTGTGCCACTCCTTTCTGCTCACACTCTTTGTCTGAAACCCCCAACCCAACACGTCGTACGATATGACATCTTCGCTCCAGCATGAGGAAACGAGGCAAACACGTAGCCAGAAATGACTTGCCAGCGCGACGAACCACTCCTACTGAGCTCAACAAAACGCTGGCAATTCATCCTTGGCTACATGTACAGCGCAGCAGCTAACCTCCTCCCCACATGCAAGAGCTAAAAGATGATACCACTCCAGCAAAGTGAAGCCACGATGCCACGACACCACACCTCGACCTCGTGGTTGGAGAAGACAGTGAGCTAGCGCATCGATCGACCGTGGAAGCGGAGCACCGCCTGTTGTGCTTCTTATAGGGGCATGCAGGGGCAGCTGCTGGGTGGGGCTCGGCCGTCTTGGCGTTTGAAGATCGCTAGCGGGCAGCGGCAGGCCGGCCGGTACGTGGTATGCGTACGTAGAGTTGATGGCATGGACGCATGGTCTGCGATTGGACATGCATGGGGGGCGCAGCTCGTACGTGGGAGCACGCCGCTCCATCACCGGCGTGCTACGGCCGGCCCCTAGGCGCCTACGCTTCCTTTTTGCTCGTCGCACAACAGTCTCTCCGTCCTATTTGTCTGCGCGTGTGCGCTCTACCTTGGCTGCTGCGAGCTAAATTTAAATTTACGCGGGGACGGGTACGAACGGAGGTAGAGGCAGAGGTTACTGTTGTCAGCAATGGCGCGGTACGCTACGTACGCCCTGCATGCTGTTCGGCGGTAAGCTGGAGCCAATAAAAGTAGACATGAGAGTGGGATCACGCGTACGAGGGCCGAGGCACGACGCACGTACCCGGAGTCGAGAGAGAGTGGGACTGAGAGACAAGGTTCAATGTGCATCTCAAGATAAAAGCCGAGGAAAGGGGGGATTGTCCACTGCCCAGTCAAAGGTCTGGCTCAGGACCCGGACATGCGCGCACAGCCCGTTTCTGTGGCCGCGCCGCCCGCGCACTGAGTGCCAGCACGGCGGTTCGGCTGGTTGTTGTTTCATGGATTGGACACAGTATATATGCAACCGGGAGAGGAGACAGTTGAACGCGAGCCAACTCTGAATCTGTGATGCGTTGAACGATCTGATATGGGACGGAGTAGTTAGGCTAATTTGGAGAGGAGTAACATTTCTCCGTAATATGGATGAATTGTTAGTAAAAAAAAAATGATGTGGAAACAAAGATCGACAATCCAGGGCTTACAGATGAAGATGGATCATTAAAAGAAAGACTTTTGGCACGTTTTAGATATAAAACAACGATCATCAAACAAACAAATACAAACACATGTCATCACCACACACAACACATACCCAAGGCTAGATACAAAGGTGCCGGGCATGACACATTACCCACTATTAGGAAAAGGGCTATACATAATATAAACATTAATATACTAATGGCACATCATGTGTTGATGCGCCATTAAACTCTAAATACTAATGGCGCACCACACCCACGGTGCGCCACTACTAACAAATTGTTTTTTTTTCAAAACTAGTAATGACGCATCAGAGGATAGTGCGTCATTACTAGTTAAACTAGTAATGCCGCACCACACCCTCGGTGCGTCACTATTAATTTTTTTTTCAACTTTTTTTTTATTTTTTTTTCAAAACTAGTAATGGCGCACCACACCACGGTGCGCCATTACAAAGTTTTTTTCAAAAAAAATTCATTTTTTTTCAAAACTAGTAATGGCGCACCGTGGAAGTGGTGCGCCATTACTAGTTTAACTTGTAATGGCGTACCACTCCCACGGTGCGCCATTACTAACATTGACCAAAAATTCCACAGAATGCACCCCCACCCCTCCGTGGACCGCCTTTTCAGTTTAAAAAAAATAAAAAAAATGATGGAAATGTCAAAAAAATAAAAAAAATAAGTTTCCCATGTGATATGTGGTCTACTTATTGGGAAAATTTACAAATATGAATTTTGACTTTATTTACAAAATCTCTTCGGAATTTGTAAAATGGGCATAACTTTTGCATACGAACTCGGATTAAAAAGTTTTTTATATGAAAAATCATCTACTCGAAAAGTTACATGCGAATTGAACCGGGGGAACCCCGTTCAACATCTTCAAAATCTCCAAAACCCTAACAGAACGAAAGATACGGGGCTTTTAAGATCTAGAGGGGGGAATGAAAAAAAAATCAAACTTACTAGTGGCGCACCATTTGCTAGGTGCGCCACTAGTAACAGAAAAAAATGGTTTCAACAAAAATTTGGATTTTTTTTAAATATGATACGTTATATGACCGGAAAGTTTGAAATATTTTTTCAAAATTTCATCATACTCATGAACATGAACAAAGTCCTAGACATCAACAAGGTTTAATAGGATTGATATGATAGATATATCAACAAGTGCCTGTGAAGTGAGCTGGTGCTGGGTTGGATAGAACTGCGAAGTTAAGCGTGCTCGGGCTGGAGTAGTGTGAGGATGGGTGACCTTCCAGGAAGTTTGACCATAGAGTGCGATTTGACTTGAGGTTAAGCATATTGACCCGAGATTAAGCCATAGTGACCCGAGATTAAGAAAAAAAAATTCTGAAAAAAAATTAAAAAAATTGTTACTAATGGCGCACTTCTACTAATGGCGCACCTGTGGGATACTAATGGCGCGCCACAACGAAAAAAATTCTGATTTTTTTTTAAAAATATTGTTACTAATGGCGCACTTCTATGTGGTGCGCCATTAGTATCTGGTATACTAATGGCGCATCACAGGTGCGCCATTAGTAAAAAATTCTAATGGCGTGGTGCTACTGGCGCACCTGTGGTGCGCCATTAGTAGCGAAAACAGGTGCGCCACTAGCAGGCCTTTTCCTAGTAGTGACCCCACGCCAACCACCAAACAAACTACGGATGAGCACCAACCACCAAGCAAACATATACAAACACATGCCATCGCCACACACAACACATACCCAAGGTTAGATACAACGGTGCCGGGCACAACACATCACCCCACACCAACCACCAAGCAAACTACGGATGGACCAAGAAGAACCGCTTGAAATCGAAGGAGACCTCCACCATGAACGCCACCCGGGGGAAGTGAGCCGGACCATGATGGAGCAAAGACTCTAAGACGATGCCTTCAAGAAGGGCACGACAAGTGAGTGCTGCCACCGCCCGATCCCGAAGATCAAGTTTTCACTCGGAGCATCACGAATGTAGTGAGAACAACCGTGGCGGGGCCTTCAAGAAGGAAACGATGTCTGCGGCGGCCGCCGCCGGCTAGGTAAAAAACTGGGAAAGTAATGCACCCCAGCGCTCACATCCCTCCGCCGCACTCAAGCAACGCCGACCACCAACAAGCACACTCCGCCCACGAACACCGCGACTCCCACCGCCAGGGCCACTGCCCTACATCCAGACACCACCAAGACCAACCAAAGGCATCGACTTTGGTCCGAAAGGTAACCCCCAACCGACGGAGCAGCAGCAGACACCTTGCCTCGAACATCACCGAAACTGCGTCAACACGCACTCGGACGGGAGCGGGAGCATCCACGGCCGGCACACCCATGTGTTGGCGTGGGTGGCCCGACCACGTCGACGCCTCCCATCCCTCTAGCCAACCTCCCCACTGGACACCCCTGTATTGCCCCACCACGGCAACCGGCACATATCCACGCAAGGCCACCAACGACCGGCCGTCTACCGGCAAGGAAGACCAAATTGACCACCGCCATCAGCAAAGAGTGCTCACCAAGGAATCATCCCTCGCCGTCTGCCGTCGCCCAGCCATCGGAACTGACTGGAGTTGACCAGCACGCCCGCCATATCCACCACTGCTGCGCCGCCACCCCCACAAGCTGACACCGAGGTAAGGGCGGGCGGCTGCAGCCCAGGTCAGCCAGGACCCGCACCGCTTGATGGACAGACATGGAGAAGCCTCGCCGCCCCCGGAGCACCCGTCGTCGTCTTCCACGAAGCGTGCACCTTCGCGCCAGAGTCCATGGGCCAGATCCAACCGGATCTGATCAGGACCCAGCATGCACGCCACTGGCCAAAGTGGAGCCACACGCAGCCACTACACGCCAGAAACCCACCACCGAAGTCGGTGCAACCCTCCACGTTAGCGCAGCCGCTGCTGCAGCGCGGCCACGCCCCACATAGTGGCGTGCCTTCACCCATCGAGGTCATTTTGCACCGACCGTCACCACGTGGAGGAGAGAGGAGGCCTTGCCACCGTCCACGCCGTCAGGGCTTTGCCTGCCGACGAGATCTGGCGGCGGCGAGGGAGGAGGGAGAGGAAGGGTGGCCCTAGGTCAGCGGTGGCGAGGGTTGCCCCCAGTCGCACGCGGGGCGATGCATGGGTGGGACGTTATTTTTTGGTCTCTTCGCGTGGTCGTGGATCGATAGAGAGAGCAGAAGCATCTGAAGATGGATTATTCACTAAGGATACTAGATGATAGCCCGCACGTTGTTGCGGGACTTGATAGCATGCGGAGGTGCGAAAGTGCATGACTTTGTAGCCGCCACAATGTGAAAACACGGGATGTATTGATGACATGTTTTTTTATTTTTAAACTGGGTATGCTATAAATTAACCTGTGTTACATTCATATGTTGGCCACCACACTGGACAGATACATGCATGTGGTATTTACAATGTACATATCGCATATCTCCAAGGCAGTTCTTGTAGGTGGGGAACGTATCTGGTGCACTAGAGCAATTGGTGCTACCGGTGCACCAGACCCCCCCTTGCACATTCCAAAATGTTTGAAAAAATCCGAAAAAATTTAGTGCATTGACACAACATCAATGTATGTTGTCACAAAAATTAAAGTTAAAAACATTGCTCGAGATACAAAAATGACAAATTTGACATCAATGTGCTAATGGGCCAAAACTGAAGCCCAACTTGTGTTGCGTACTATTCAGTGTCAAATTTGTCATTTTTATATCTCGAGTAATATTTCGAACTTTGATTTTATTTTTTGTGAAAATATACATTGGTGTTGCTTCAATGCACTAATTTTTTTTTATTTTTACAAACATTTTTGAATGTGTAACGGGGACTGGTGCATCGGTAGCACCAATTGCCCTGTTGCACGAGATACATCCCCCTTGTAGGTATGTTAACCCACTAAATTCTACATCTGTTAATATAACAGTGACATTTGCCAACAAATTGTAGACATTATCTTCAGCAAATCTTGACATCATTTACAAATTATATATACGAACAAAAAATAAAATAACCTTATTACTTACAAAAATACTGGGAAAAATTATGTAAAAGTTGAAGTATTGAAGCAGTCAACTTTTTATTGCCACATCTGTCTATTGTACATAATAATATAAAAATGAAAATCAGTAAATCATAGCATGTGTTTGGAGTTTTGTACCACGTGGCGTATGTGGTAAGCTATAGAAAAACCAACATATCAAAAAGGGAAAAATCATAGCAATTTATATTTATATACAAAAAATACCAGATGGCATACCCGGTGGTGTGTCCTATAGGGGCACAGCCGAGGAGGCTCGTGCGTACCGACGACAGTGTACCTAATGATGTGTCCGGCATTGCGGCTGTCGCGTTACACAGGAGGCAGCTCGCGTGTCCCTGGTGGCTCTTCATGTTTCCCTAGCTGACAGGTGATGAAAAAGGACTTGGGTGTTGTTTCAAGGCTGTAGCGAAAATTGCTACCTGAAAATAATCATGGAAAAGTCCAAGTTGAGGTGAACAAATCACTAGCAGCCAGGACCTGCATAGGCATGGAGCAGCAGGGGAATAAAGCAGAGGCGGAAGTAAGATCACAGTGGTATGAGATGAACGCCATTGAGACCTGCTAGGAAGGAGATGAACAGTCGTTCAGACCTAATAGGAAGGAGATGAACAAATGAGAATCCCATGGTACTAAGTTCATGTTAGCATGGCATCCCCTGTGTTGGCAAAACTATCATGTAGGGGATCTGTGAGGGAAGCACTTGATTGGGACGACAATGGTATGCTTGAGCTAAAAAGATTCGTTGATGTACAAAAGCATAGGTAAACCTCCATGTGTTTTCGGCATGCATGCAATATTGGCCTAGGCTCGCAAAAGGCCGTGGCAGCAGTGCATGATCAGAGGAAGCAGGGAGGATGGAGAGGAGGCATGGAGTGCAAATACCATGATGCTATGGATGGTAGGAAAGGCTACTTGAAGTAGGCAAAGAAGAAGAATGGCAGGAAAGTGGATGAATACGATTGGAAGCCATAGAAAAGAAACAGAAATAATGACTGCATGGGAATCCAAACTGGTGAAAACTGATGGGTGAATGAATGCCTTGGTCAGTTTTACGTGCACTAATGGCTGCATTTGTGGCTGGGAGAGACGTGATGAGCAACTTCCACTCACAATACGTGCCATGGAGAGAAATTATTATAGGAAGATTACACAGAGGGGGAAAACATTTGTACTTGTAAATATCTGGTCAGACCTGAGGAGGTGGGCCTGAGTGGGAGTGCATGGGGTGTGACGTGGCTAGATGGGGATGGATGCTGATGTGTCTATGTTGCATGTTGAGATAAATCAAGTAGTGAGAGTGAACTTCTTAAGTATATAGGATTAGTGAATGTCACTTTATATGAATGTTTTTTAGAACATATCACTACAAAAAAATACACTTCCGTGATGATACGTGTTTGTCACAGTAGGTCGCTTTTTTTGTCATGCATGTACATCCATGACAAATTTATGACAGAATCAAGATAGTCATACCTGTGCTGTCGTAGAAGTGTTCCATGACATTACCAAAATTATCATCACGGAAGTGTCCACTTCCATGATGATAAATCGCGCGTCACAGAAGTGTTTTCGTCAAGGGTGACCGACACGTGGCATCCACCGCAACGGAACGTGGTTAAGCTATCGGGTCGTGTTTTGGATCCGATAACCCGTTAACAGCCCCGACCAATGGGAAATTTCCACGTGTAAAATTCTCATTGGCCGGACGAAACACGTGTCAGCTCGTCAGTGGGTCAGATAGGCGCCTATGATACGTCGACACGTGGCACGGCTCAAGAGAGGCCCATTCCTATGAAAAGGCCGGCCCGTTTGACTTGGTCAAAAACTGGCGGGCCGGCCCATGGAAAGCCTGTTAACGGCATGTTCGCATATAGCTCATTTACAGCCCGCTAACCCAAGGCCCGTTACGCCCTATCCGAATTAGGCCCAGTAGCGTCATCTAGGCCATCCAATATGATTCCAGCCCGTTTTCACTTCTGGCCCATGTATGGCCCATGACGTCTTTTGGCCCATATGAGGCCCTATGTAACTCTTGGCCTATTAACGGCCCGTGGTGAAACTGGCCCTTAATGAACAGTGTATCACTTTACACCCATTAACGGCCCGTGGTGAAACTGGCCCGTAATGAACAGTGTATCACTTTATACCCATTAATGGCCCGTTATTCCGTTGGGCCGTTTCCAGCCCATATTATCTTTTGGCCTTCTCAGAGTCCATTTATTCTTGGGCTCATTTCCAGCATTCATTTACTTACGGCCCATTACTGTCATTTTCTGCTTGTGGGCCAAATTCAGCCCGTGGTTACAGTCGGCCTGTTTGTGGTCCGTTAATACGTTGGGCCGTTTTCATAGCGTCATCAAATACGGCCTATTAACGATGGCCCGTTACGGTCGGCCCATGAACGGACGATTCCAACTCTAGACCGTTTACGGCCATAATGCGGCCTATTATTGGCCCATGTTTGACCAATCGATCATACGGCCCGTATAAGGCCCATTGATGATACGGCCCGTAGAAGGCCCATTGTTTCTACGGCCCGTAGAAGGCCTACTGTTTCTACGGCCTGTAAAAGGCCCACTGCTTCTACAGCCCGTAAGAGGCCCAGTGTCACTACAGTAAATATTAGCCCATGGTTATTGTGGCCTAGTTTTAAAAAATAGGTTATTGCAGCCACTAGTTAACCGCGGAAAAAGAACTGCAATGACTACAAGCAAACAAATAAACAAGACAACAAGGAAATAAATAAGCAAGCAACTAATGCTAGGCTATCACGGCTATTACACATATTACATCCACTGGGCATCAAAGTTCGCCACCAGTGCAAATATAGGGAACAAAGCAGCATATCATATACACTGGTCGTCAAAATTGGCCACCAGTGCAAATAAACGCGGCAGCAAAACGAGAGCATAACTGAAACAACTTCAGAAGAGCTCAAGAAACGTTATCCTGGGTATCCACCATGCTGGCAATAAGCTTAGCAAGCTGATTAGCTTTGTCCTGTTTAGCGCTAAAATCCTCCAACGCTTGTTGTTGCACTAGAAAGTATGCATCTGAATGCTCCAGGGACTTCCACAGTCCTTCTGCTCCTTGTCGCAGCACAGCTGATCGATGTCTTTCAGCTTGTAGTTGAGACTCAAGAAACCGAACTGATTCAGATAGTGAGTTTGAATAGCTTGTGCAAGCGGTAGTGGCCAGTAACTCCAACAATAAACCAAGACAGGATGTGTCACTATCCTGAACCTTATCTGCATTACTTCCTTTACCGTTGCTTAATAAGGCACTCTTCCCCAATATTCTGTCAGCATTCTAAAAGAAGAAACAAGCAGACACATAACAAGTTTAGCATGTACTACTATATGAAACTCATTTCGCTGAACCAGTTCATTAGTAAGGTGGACAGGATTGAACTACCAAGTCTTCTATTGCCAAGTACTAGACATAATAAAAGCATCAAACAAACATATATCTATGTCCTATGGTAGCAATGGAATCTTAAATTAGAACAGTTGTTCTTTGATATCTACTACACAACCTTCTTCTTGTAGACGTTGTTGGGCCTCCAAGTGCAGAAGTTTGTAGGACAGTAGCAAATTTCCCTCAAGTGGATGACCTAAGGTTTATCAATCCGTAGGAGGCGTAGGATGAAGACGGTCTCTCTCAAGCAACCCTGCAACCAAATAACAAAGAGTCGCTTGTGTCCCCAACACACCCAATACAATGGTAAATTGTATAGGTGCACTAGTTCGACGAAGAGATGGTGATACAAGTGCAATATGGATGGTAGATATGGGTTTTTGTAAACTGAAAATATAAAAACAGCAAGGTAACAAGCGGTAAAAGTGAGCGTAAACGGTATTGCAATGATAGGAAACAAGGCCTATGGTTCATACTTTCACTAGTGCAAGTCCTCTCAATAATGATAACATAATTGGATCACATAACTATCCCTCAACATGCAAAGGAGTCACTCCAAAGTCACTAATAGCGGAGAACAAACGAAGAGATTATGGTAGGGGACGAAACCACCTCAAAGTTATTCTTTCCAATCAATCCATTGTGCTATTCCTATAAGTGTCACAAACAGCCCTAGAGTTCGTACTAGAATAACACCTTAAGATACAAATCAACCAAAACGCTAATGTCACCTAGATACTCCAATGTCATCTCAAGTATCCGTGGGTATGATTATAGGATATGCATCACACAATCTCAATTCATCTACTCAACCAACACATAGAACCTCAAAAAGTGCCCAAAGTTTCTACCGGAGAATCACGACGAAAACATGTGCCAACCCTATGCATAGGTTCATGGGCGGAACCCGCAAGTTGGTCACCAAAACATACATCAAGTGGCACGTGATATCCCATTGTCACCACAGATATTCACAGCAAGACATACATCAAGTGTTCTCAAATCTTTAAAGACTCAATCCGATAAGATAACTTCAAAGGGAAAACTCAATCCATTACAAGAGAGAAGATGGGGAGAAGAAACATAAGATCCCACTATAATAGCAAAGCTCGCGATACATCAAGATCGTGCCAAATCAAGAACACGAGAGAGAGATCAAACACATAGCTACTGGTACATACCCTCAGCCCCGAGGGTGAACTACTCCCTCCTTGTCATGGAGAGCGCCGGGATGATGAAGATGGCCACCGATGAGGGTTCCCCCCTCCGGCAGGGTGCCGGAACAGGGTCCCGAGAGGTTTTTGGTGGCTACAGAGGCTTGCGGTGGTGGAACTCCCGATCTAATCTCTGTTTTGGAAGTTTTAGGGTACGACGGTATATATGGGTGAAAGAGGTACGTATGGGGAGCCACGGGGGCCCCACGAGGCAGGGAGGCGCGCCCCCACCCTCGTGGGCAGCTCCCGTATCTTCTGACGTGCACTCCAAGTTCCCTGGGTCTTATCCGGAGAGAAAATCACGTTCCAAAAAGGATTTTTCTCTTTGGACTCCGTTTGATATTCCTTTTTCTCGAAACACTGAAATAGGCATAAAACAGCAAATCTGGGCTGGGCCTCCGGTTAATAGGTTAGTCCAAAAAATAATATAAAAGTGGATAATAAAGCCCAATATTGCCCAAAACAGTAGATAATATAGCATGGAGGAATCAAAAATTATAGATACGTTGGAGACGTATCAAGCATCCCCAAGCTTAATTCCTACTCGTCCTCGAGTAGGTAAATGATAAAAAAGATAATTTTTGATGTGGAATGCTAGTTGGCATAATTTCAATGTAATTCTTCTTAATTGTCATATGAATATTCAGATCCGAAAGATTCAAGACAAAAGTTCATATTGACATAAAAATAATAATAATACTTCAAGCATACTAACAAAGCAATCATGTCTTCTCAAAATAACATGGCCAAAGAAAGTTATCCCTACAAAATCATATAGTCTGGCTTTGCTCCATCTTCACCACACAAAGTATTTAAATCATGCACAACCCCGATGACAAGCCAAGCAATTGTTTCATACTTTAACATTTTTAAAACTTTTTCGATCTTCACACAATACATGAGCGTGAGCCATGGATATAGCACTATATGTGGAATAGAATGGTGGTTGTGGAGAAGACAAAAAGAGGGGAAGATAGTCTCACATCAACTAGGTGTATCAACGGGCTATGGAGATGCCCATTAATAGATATCAATGTGAGTGAGTAGGGATTGCCATGCAACGGATGCACTAGAGCTATAAGTATATGAAATATCAACAAAAGAAACTAAGTGGGTGTGCATCCAACTTGCTTGCTCACGAAGACCTAGGGCAATTTGAGGAAGCCCATCATTGGAATATACAAGCCAAGTTCTATAATAAAAAATTCCCACTAGTATATGAAAGTGATATCATAGGAGACTCTCTATCATGAAGATCTTGGTGCTACTTTGAAGCACAAGTGTGGTAAAAGGATAGTAACATTGTCCCTTCTCTCTTTTTTTCTCTCATTTTTTATTTTTTTTTGTTTTTTTTGTTTGGGCCTTCTCTCTTTTTTATGGCCTCTTTATTATTATTATTATTTTTTATTTTTCGTCCGGAGTCTCATCCCGACTTGTGGGGGAATCATGGTCTCCATCATCCTTTCCTCACTGGGACAATGCTCTAATAATGATGATCATCACACTTTTATTTTCTTACAACTCAAGAATTACAACTCGATGCTAGAACAAAGTATGACTCTATATAAATGCCTTCGGCGGTGTACCGGGATATGCAATGAATCAAGAGTGACATGTATGAAAGAATTATGAACGGTGGCTTTGCCACAAATACGATGTCAACTACATGATCATGCTAGCAATATGACAATGATGAAGCGTGTCATAATAAACGGAACGGTGGAAAGTTGCATGGCAATATATCTCGGGATGGCTATGGAAATGCCATGATAGGTAGGTATGGTGGCTGTTTTGAGGAAGATATATGGTGGGTGTATGATACCGGCGAAGGGTGCGCGGTATTAGAGAGGCTAGCAATGGTGGAAGGATGGGAAAAAGTGCATATAATCCATGGACTCAACATTAGTAATAAAGAACTCATATACTTATTGCAAAAATCTAGAAGTTATCAAAGCAAAGTATTACGCGCATGCTCCTAGGGGGATAGATTGGTAGGAAAATACCATCGCTCGTCCCCGACCGCCACTCATAAGGAAGATAATCAATAAATAAATCATGCTCCGATTTCATCACATAACGGTTCACCATACGTGCATGCTACGGGAATCACAAACTTCAACGCAAGTATTCTTTAAATTCACAACTAATCAACTAGCATGACTCTAATATTATCACCTCCATATCTCAAAACAATTATCATGCTTCAATATTTTCTTAGTATTCAACACACTCATAAGAATTTTTCTTTTATTAGTCTTGTATGCCTAGCATATTAGAATTAAGCACATTACCATGCTATTTAAGACTCTCAAAATAATATAAGTGAAGCATGAGAGTTCATCTATTTCTTCAAAATACAACTGCCACCATGCTCTAAAAGATATAAGTGAAGCATTAGAGCAAATGACAAACTACTCCGAAAGATATAAGTGAAGATCAATGAGTAGCCGAATAACTATGCAACTATGTGAAGACTCTCCCATTTAATAATTTCAGATCTTGGTACTTTATTCAAACAGAAATCAAAGCTAAAGAAAATAAAATGACGCTCCAAGCAAAACACATATCATGTGGCGAATAAAAATATAGCTCCAAGTAAAGTTACCGATGAACATAGACGAAAGAGGGGATGCCTTCCGGGGCATCCCCAAGCTTAGAAGCTTGGTTATACTTGAATATTACCTTGGGGTGCCTTGGGCATCCCCAATATTAGGCTCTTTCCACTCCTTATTCCATAGTCCATCGAATCTTTACCCAAAACTTGAAAACTTCACAACACAAAACTTAACAGAAAACTTGTAAGCTCCGTTAGCGAAAGAAAACAAAACACCACTTCGAGGTACTGTAATAAACTCATTATTTATTTATATTTGTGTTAAACCTACTTTATTCCAACTTATCTATGGTTTATAAACTATTTTACTAGCCATAGTCATCAAAATAAGCAAACAACACACGAAAAACAGAATCTGTCAAAAACAGAACGGTCTGTAGTAATCTGTAACTAACGCAAACTTATGGAACTCCAAAAATTCTAAAATAAATTGGTGGACCTGAGGAATTTGTCAAGTAATCATCTGAAAAAATAATCAACTAAATAGCACTCTCCAGTAAAAAGTTCTAGCTAATCTCGTGAGCGCTAAAGTTTCTGTTTTTTACAGCATGATCATAAAGACTTCACCCAAGTCTTCCCAAAGGTTCTACTTGGCACAAACACTAATTAAAACACAAAACCACATCTAAACAGAAGCTAGATGTATTATTTGTTCCTAAACAGAACCAGAAAGCAAGAAACTAAAATAAAATTGGGTTGCCTCCCAACAAGCGCTATCGTTTAACGCCCCAAGCTAGGCATGATGATTCCAATGATGCTCACATAAAAGATAAGAATTGAAACATAAAGAGAGCATCACGAAGAATATGAATAGCACATTTAAGTCTAACCCACTTCCTATGCATAGGGATTTTGTGAGAAAACAACTTATGGAAACAATAATCAACTAGCATAGGAAGGCAAAACAAGCATAACTTCAAAACTTTAAGCACATAGAGAGGAAACTTGATATTATTGCAATTCCTACAAGCAATTGTTCCTCCCTCATAATAATTTTCAGTAGCATCATGAATGAATTCAATAATATAACCAGCACCTAAAGCATTCTTTTCATGATCTACAAGCATAGAATTTTTACTACTCTCCACATAAGCAAAATTCTTCTCCTTCGGAATAGTGGGAGCAAACTCAACAAAATAACTATCATGTGATCGAAAATTAAGATCAAGATGACAAGTTTCATGGTTATCATTATTCTTTATAGCATAGGTGTCATCACAATAATCATCATAGATAGGAGGCATGCTTTCATCATAGTAAATTTGCTCATCAAAGCTTGGGGGACAAAAAATATCATCTTCATCAAACATAGCTTCCCCAAGCTTGTGGCTTTGCATATCATTAGCATCATGGATATTCAAAGAATTCGTACTAATAACATTGCAATCATGCTCATCATATGAAGATTTAGTGCCAAACAATTTAATGCATTCTTCTTCTAACACTTTGGCACAATTTTCTTTTCCATCATACTCACGAAAGATATTAAAAAGATGAAGCGTGTGAGACAAACTTAATTCCATTTTTTTGTAGTTTTCTTTTATAAACTAGATTAGTGCTAAAACAAGAAACAAAAAGATTTGATTGCAAGATCTAAAGATATACCTTCACTTACCTAGCCTCCCCGGCAACGGCGCCAGAAAAGACCTTGATGTCTACTACACAACCTTCTTCTTGTAGACATTGTTGGGCCTCCAAGTGCAGAGGTTTGTAGGACAGTAGCAAATTTCCCTCAAGTGGATGGCCTAAGGTTTATCAATCCGTAGGAGGCGTAGGATGAAGATGGTCTCTCTCAAGCAACCCTGCAACCAAATAACAAAGAGTCTCTTGTGTCCCCAACACACCCAATACAATGGTAAATTGTATAGGTGCACTAGTTCAGCGAAGAGATGGTGATACAAGTGCAATATGGATGGTAGATATGGGTTTTTGTAAACTGAAAATATAAAAACAGCAAGGTAACAAGCGGTAGAAGTGAGCGTAAACGGTATTGCAATGATAGGAAACAAGGCCTAGGGTTCATACTTTCACTAGTGCAAGTCCTCTCAACAATGATAACATAATTGGATCACATAACTATCCCTCAACATGCAACAAAGAGTCACTCCAAAGTCACTAATAGCGGAGAACAAACGAAGAGATTATGGTAGGGTACGAAACCACCTCAAAGTTATTCTTTCCAATCAATCCATTGGGCTATTCCTATAAGTGTCACAAACAGCCCTAGAGTTCGTACTAGAATAACACCTTAAGATACAAATCAACAAAAACCCTAATGTCACCTAGATACTCTAATGTCACCTCAAGTATCCGTGGGTATGATTATATGATATGCATCACACAATCTCAATTCATCTACTCAACCAACACATAGAACCTCAAAAAGTGCCCAAAGTTTCTACCGAAGAATCACGACGAAAACGTGTGCCAACCCCTATGCATTGGTTCATGGGCGGAACCAGCAAGTTGGTCACCAAAACATACATCAAGTGGCACGTGATATCCCATTGTCACCACAGATATTCACGGCAAGACATACATCAAGTGTTCTCAAATCTTTAAAGACTCAATCTGATAAGATAACTTCAAAGGGAAAACTCAATCCATTACAAGAGAGGAGAGGGGGAGAAGAAACATAAGATCCCACTATAATAGCAAAGCTCGCGATACATCAAGATCGTGCCAAATCAAGAACACGAGAGAGAGATCAAACACATAGCTACTGGTACATACCCTCAGCCCTGAGGGTGAACTACTCCCTCCTCGTCATGGAGAGCGCCGGGATGATGAAGATGGCCACCGGTGAGGGTTCCCCCCTCCGTCAGGGTGCCGAAACAGGGTCCCGAGAGGTTTTTGGTGGCTACAGAGGCTTGCGGCGGCGAAACTCCCGATCTAATCTCTGTTCTGGAAGTTTTAGGGTACGACAGTATATATGGGTGAAAGAGGTATGTCGGGGAGCCACAGGGGCCCCACGAGGCAGGGGGCGCGCCCCACCCTCGTGGGCAGCTCCCGTATCTTCTGACGTGCACTCCAAGTTCCCTGGGTCTTATCCGGAGAGAAAATCACGTTCCAAAAAGGATTTTTCTGTTTGGACTCCGTTTGATATTCTTTTTTCTCGAAACACTGAAATAGGCATAAAACAGCAAATCTGGGCTGGGCCTCCGGTTAATAAAACAGTAGATAATATAGCATGGAGCAATCAAAAATTATAGATACGTTGGAGACATATCATTCTTCAGGTTTAGGCACTTGTTCTACATGAACAGAGTACAGTAAAACGCAAGAATATAATACTTAAAAATAGAAAATGAGCTCATAGACTTTACCACATTCTTGGTTTGGGACCAGTACAGAACAAGGCATTCCCAGTCATCGTTCAGTAAATGTGTCTCAGGAGAACGTAAGGGAATTTGATGAGTTTCTTTGCCGGTGAAGTATGTTTTCTTCAGGTAATTCCGATACTGCCACCAAGCATTCTTGAAGATAGCAGAGGTATTAGCACAGGTTACCTCATCCTGAGTTTCCAAATCGGTCCTTCTCTATAGAAAAAATGGGAAAATTTGTTGTATTATAACCATCATGGAGGTAGGATGTATGGGACGAAGCAAAGTAATTTCCATGAATAACATTACTTACACATAACTCCTGGACAAACACCTGCAACTGGCATTTTCCTTCATCTTCAGTATAATATTTCCAAGATGGGAAGATACGCACATACGATTTAACAACATCAAATGCGATAGATGCTAAACTACGACTAGCTGGTTGTGCTTCCTCCACAGGAATAGGCGTACTAACTGGTGGAGTTGGGGTACGCTGTGATAGTACTGGCCCTTTGGGCACTGGAGCTGCTGTAGGATCAAAAGTATGTCTAGAGGGGGGTGATTAGACTACTTGACCAAATAAAAACTTAACCTTTTCCCAATTTTAGTTCTTGGCAGATTTTAGCTATTTTAGGACAAGTCAAGCAATCATCACACAATTCAAGCAAGCATGCAAAGAGTATGTTGGCAGCGGAAAGTAAAGCATGCAACTTGCAAGAATGTAAAGGGAAGGGTTTGGAGAATTCAAACGCTATTGGAGACACGGATGTTTTTCCCGTGGTTCGGATAGGTGGTGCTATCCTACAATCCACGTTGATGGAGACTTCAACCCACGAAGGGTTAATGGTTGCGCGAGTCCACACAGGGCTCCACCCAAGGGCAACGGTTGCGCGAGTCCACACAGGGCTCCACCCACGAAGGGTCCACGAAGAAGCAACCACCCACAAAGGGTCCACGAAGAAGCAACCTTGTCTATCCCACCATGGCCATCGCCCACGAGGGACTTGCCTCACTAGCGGTAGATCTTCACGAAGTAGGCGACCTCCTTGCCCTTACAAACTCCTTGGTTCAACTCCACAATCTTGTCGGAGGCTCCCAAGTGGCACCTAGCCAATCTAGGAGACACCACTCTCCAAGAAGTAACAAATGGTATGTAGGTACTGAACTCCTTGCTCTTGTGCTTCAAATGATAGTCTCCCCAACACTCAACTCTCTCTCATAGGATTTGGATTTGGTGGAAAGAAGATTTGAGTGGAAAGCAACTTGGGAAGGCTAGAGATCAAGATTCATATGGTAGAAATGGAATGTCTTGGTCTCAACACATGAGTAGGTGGTTCTCTCTCAGAACAAATGAGTTGGAATGATGTGTGTGTTCTGATGGCTCTCTCACCGAATGAGAGGGAGGTGGAGGGGTATATATAGCCTCCACACAAAATCCAACCGTTACACAATTTACCAATCTCGGTGGGACCGAATCAAAAACTCGGTCTGACCGAAATAGTAAACCTAGTGACCGTTAGGAATTTCGGTGGGACTGACATGCAACTCGGTAGGACCGATTCGGTTAGGGTTTGGGCATAACGTAATCTCGGTGAGACCGATTACACAAACTCGGTGAGACCGAATTTGGTAATTAGCTAACCCAAGAGTTGGTCAGGCAAACTCGGTGGGACCGATTTGCTCTTTCGGTGAGACCGAGTGGAACTCGGTGAGACCGAAAAGTTACAAAGGGGAAACACTGAGTTTACATTGCAATCTCGGTGGGACCGATTCGCTCTTTCGGTAAGACCAAAAGTTACGAAAAGGGAAACAGAGAGTTTGCAACCCCATCTCGGTGAGACCGAGATCCTTATCGGTAGGAACCGAATTGCTAGGGTTTGGCAGTGGCTAATGACAAGTGAAACTCGGTGGCGCCGGATAGGAAGAATCGGTAGGACCGAGTTTGGCTTAGGGTTTAGGTCATATGTGGATATGGGAAAGTAGTTGAAGGATTTTGGAGCATATCATAAGCACATGAAGCAAGAGGCTCATTAAGCAACACCTCATCCCTCCTTAATAGTATTGGCTTTTCCTAAAGACTCAATGTGATCTTGGATCACTAAAATATAAAATGAAGAGTCTTGAGTTTTTGAGCTTGAGCCAATCCTTTGTCCTTAGCATTTTGAGGGTTCCACTTTCACATCCATGCCATGCCAATCATTGAGCTTTCCTGAAATAATTATCTTGGAATAGTATTAGCTCAATGAGCTATATGTTGTTATGAATTACCAAAACCACCTAGGGATAGTTGCACTTTCAATCTCCCCCCTTTTTGGTAATTGATGACAACATATAGATCAAAGCTTCGACAAAAGATAATAATCATGAAATATATCGTCGCTTTGAGAAGTATGTGATAAGTAAGAGCTCCCCCTAAATTTGTGCATATTTAAAATTTGCTTTGGACTGCAAATGCACAAAGATTTAGAGTCATGGGTTACTCTTCCATGTCACATACATCTTGGTGGAGCGCTCAAAAATGATAAGATTGAAATACATGCACTCATCACCAAGAATAGTGAATGATCACAAACGATAGATAGAATGATAATATTTAAGCAAGCATTAAGTGTAGCTTATGATCAAACACATGATCATCAATGTCTCACAAATAATGACGTAGTATCAAGCACTCAAAAGCAAATAAGTTCGAAAAGCCACCAAATAAAAAAAGAGAGAAAAGCAACACTCTCTCTCTCGAAGCCTACGATCTATATATCTTCTCCCCCTTTGGCAACAAGTTACCAAAAAGTTGCTAGAAAATGCATAGCACTAGATCGACGCTCAGGCTTGATCTTCAGGTGGTGGTGGAGTCCGGAGCACTCCAAGGACGAAGCCTTCGGTAGACGTGGTCGGAGTCGAGGCTGAAGTGGATGCTGGAGCTGGTGGAACGGAGGCTGTGGCTGGTGCAGACGTTGTAGCTCTGGTGTCAGCAACTGGCAGTGCAGACGACCTCGGACCTCGTGGCACCCTCGCAAAAGCATCAGTCGTGGTCCTGCCTCTCCTCTCATTCATGTCCTCCTGGAGCTGCTCCACGGCAGTCTGTATCTTTGTCACCTTGATGTCCAAGTCATAGAACCTCTGTTCCATGATCCTCTCTAAACTTGCCTGGTTCTGAGTCAGGGTGGCTATACTCTGCTCAATCCGCAGGGTGGACGCAATCAGGTAACCAAGCTGCTCTTGTTTGGTTTTCAGGAAGTAATCAGATGCCTCCGCTTGAGTAGGCATCCTGGCAGCTTTCTCCTTCTTCGCCTTCTCCTTCTGAGCTTGTGCATGGGTAGATGAAGGTTCATTCTCAGTCATAACAACTTCATTGTTCTCGAAATCTGGACGGATGGGCAGGTGTTCCTTATCCAACAAATATACGCCCGTGCCCATCTTGGAGTTGATGAGCTCCTGAATCTGAGGGGCATATCCGCAGCTCCTCTTCTGATCTGCCGCAGTCCTTTTGATTGTTTCCACTATGAGGCTCATGACTTTGAATTTTTGAGGCACGTCAAAGACATGAAGCGAATTGATCGCGTGACCTCTGATCATCTTGTGATCTCCTGACTTGGGCAGAAGGGTGTGCCTAAGGATCCAGTTGATCGTAGGCAATCCTGATAGCAGATAATGTACTGAGCCAAACTTGAATGTGTCAAGTGCTTCATTCGGAATCTCCTTGTACATGTTGGACATGGAGTTGTGGTCCATCTTTTTCTTGGCATAGATATCCAAGTCCTCACCTTGCTCCTCTGGGGCATTAATGATCTGTGCCCACTCAGCTACTGTAGATTGGTACCTTGTACCCTCAGACATCCATGTGATCCTCCCATCTGGATAAAAGTGTGCCGTGGAGTAGAACTGCATGATAAGTTCCTCGTTCCACTTTGTGAGCTTCTGCCCAACAAAGTTAGCTACTCCACAAGCACTAAAGCTGTCAAATACTCCTGGGTAGTACTCTTCATTGTCCTTGATGTAGGTCCAGTCGACCCATCTCATGTCACATACAATTGGCTTCTTGTCAAGTAGCACTGTCTCATAGAAATCCCGTTGCTCCTTGGTATGAAACCTGTAGTCCACTGCAGTCCTTCTCCTAGAAGCATATGGATCTGCTTCTCTCCATTTCCTGAGCCCTGAGTCTCTCCTGAGCTTCATATCCTCAGCCACAGGATGAGCATCGTTGTGGTCTGGGATCTTGGGCTTGAGCTTCCGAAGGACATTTTCTTCCTCATCCTCTGCAACAGTCTCAGGCACTGGGGCCTTGTTCTTCTCAGTGGCTGGGATGCTTCTTGTGTTTCTCTTTGGTGCACTCTTAGGCTTAGATGCAGCCTTGGGTGCTTCCTTGGGCTTGGATGCAGCTCCCCCTGACCTTATGGCATCTCCCATAAGCTTGGGTGCCTTGGGCGCTGGTGTAGCTGCCTCTTCTTCTTCTTCCTCTTCCATGATGGAAGCTTTGCCAAGCACCCTAGCCACAGTCTTTTTCACCCTCTCCTTCCTTTTCTTGCCCTCAGCTGCAGCTGGCTCTTGGGAAGTGGGCTTCTCAGTTGAGGCTCTAGCCTTTGACATGGGCTGCCTGCCTGCTGGCCTTTTGATCTTCAGACCTGGCTTAGTGCCTTGGGCTGGCTCAATTCTCTTGGAAGTGGCCTCTTCCTCTGCCACATAGTCCTCATCTTCAGAATCTGAGGTTCTCTTCTTCCTTTGTCTAGTGGCAGCTTTAGGCAGGTTGCTGGGTGTGCTCCTGCTGCCATCATCTGAGGAACTTGAGGGGCTAGTGCCCTCACTCAACTGCACTTGCTGCTCTGACAAGTTTTGGCTGTCGCTCTGGTCTGACATGATGCAAACTGACTGCTGACCCTGTGAATAGATTATAGAGGATATAGAGTGGATGAGCATCACAAAATGCAGAGATTTTTGCAAAAGAATAATTCAAAAACTTAGTTTTAGTTTCCCACTGAAATCATCTCGGATCTACCGATTTTCAAACTCGGTGATACCGAAGCAGTTTTGGAACCTAAACTAGTGAACTCGGTAGGACCGAGTCACAGTTCGGTGGCACCGAGACTGCTAGGGTTTCACTGAGTTCAAAAATCGGTCACACCGATAAGTAATTCTCGGTCAGACCGAGTCTCACTTGTGCAATGGCATAAGCCAAATCGGTGGGACCGAGTTTTTCAACTCGGTGGGTCCGAGATGGTTTCGGCGGAGACCTAAACCTAGAATTTTCGAATCAAACCTAATCTATGAGCGTTTTGACTGGATAGAAGTTTATCAAACGTGGCTAGAAACAATATGATCACAATGTGCTAGGAATCAGATTGAGGAATAGCACAAAGATCAAGTCCATACCCTAGTTCGGCGAGGACTTGCTACGGCGGCAACGGCGGGGCAGAATTCCCGTTGACGGCGGCGGAGACCAGTGACTGGAGGCTGCTGGTGGCGAGAAGACGATCCGGAGACCTCGAGGGCAGAGCAGGCTATCGCGCGGGCGAAGGGGTTCGGAGAAATTTCCAAATTTTGCCCGTGACTATATATAGCCCGACCCTGTCGGTGTGACCGAGTGGAACAACTCGGTGGAACCGAGATTCATAACTGCATGCAGTTACTGAAACTCGGTGTGACCAAAAGGTTCAAATCGGTTGCACCGAGATCGAAAACCTAGATCAACTTAATGATCTCGGTAGGACCGAAAGTGGAGTATCGGTCAGACCGAGAATCATAAAGAGGTTTTGGAAGTTTAAGTCTATGACGAATCGGGGACTCCGAGCGCTCCTCACACAGAGTGGTTCGAATCTGACTTGATCAAATTTTGTGATGCAGCATGAATAGAGTTTGAGACGAGAAAAGCATAGATAGCTAGAGGAGGTTCTTAGGCATTCTTGTCCATCCACTTGGCAAAAAGAAATAAAGCCGAACAATCAAAAACAACAAGTGGATGTCCTCGAATGAGTAAAATATGCGACCAGCATTCTCACACAATAAGATGGCAAATGAAATATGTGGCAAGGCATGCACAACCAATTCTAGCATCTATCAAGCAATTTGCGATGACTAGGTCATCTATATATATGAGTATATTGACTTAGGAGTCAAGTGAGAACACTTGATCATAGGTCATACTCATCGTTTAAGCTCAAGTGGGGTTACCACTTTTACATAAAGCATTATTGTGTTCACATCTTTAGAGTTTCTTTAGCTCAAGTCTTAGAGTAAAGCTCCCCCTAGATGTGATATCCCCCCTAAGAGGGATGAACTAACCTTGGGTTTTGTCGATGATGACTTCATGTAGATATTGAAGATGTGGATGCTCAATGTTGATGTAGATCTCTTGGAGCTATCCATTTGAGTGAATTGCACTTTAAATACCTACATGGGTTAGTCCCACAAGGAACAAACAAGGGTATCCATAGACATAGAGTGATGCACACAAAAGATGATGTCCATGAAAACTTTTAGGTTACCTTGTCCCTTGTCTTACCAACAAGAGGGTTTGTGACTCCCTGAACTAGTGCAAGATGTGGAAGTTGATTGCACTTGTTCTTGCCAAAATGATAAGAGTGAAGTATGTTGGCGGAGTCACCCTCAAGAACTCTCTAGTTCTTCTTCTTTTGGATCCACATCATCTTGATGGGAATCCTTGGAGTTGTAGTCGTACTTGATGAAGTGGAACTTGAAGTAGTCTTGGGAATCCACTTGACTAAGGTCTTAGGAGCTTCTTCAAATGCATCAATTTCCTCTTGAAGCTTGTCCTTGCCTTTTTGCTCGTAGTTTTGTGGTGGAAGATCATCTTGAGCTTGTGTCCCCTTGAAAGAAGTATACTTCTCTTGTTGAGGGACAAACTTTGTCTTGGGGTATTGATCTTCTTCCCATTCAACTCCATTGGCATTGAACTTTCGTTCAAAACCAACACCTTGATTCTTCCGGTGCATTCCTTGCTTGCGCACAATTTCCTCGAATTGCTCACTCCCGGCAAGGCTTTTGTACACTCCTTTCTCTATAATTCCCTTCAATAAGCTATTTTGTTGCTCAAGTGTAACTTGGCTAAGATAATCATTAGTGGAATCAAGAGAACTACTAGAAGCAACAATATTGAATTTAGCATGATCATTGTTACTACTAGAGGAAGAATCTTTCTTGTTAGACTTGACTTGAGGCATGTAAGTGGATAAGAGTAAACGCTTCGCAATGTAAGAAGAACTTTTCTTGCGGAGATCATCATTGATTGCCTTTAAGAACTCATGCTCTTGCTCAAGATTGAGCTTTTCAAAGCATAGTTTCTCATGAGCTCTTAAAAGTTCTTGATGATCTTCGAAGATAGTGTCATGAGCTAACTTAAGAGTTTTTAGTTCTTTAGTTAGAGCCTCAATCTTCTCCTTATCATTGTCACTCGTTTTATCTTGATTAGCATGATTAATTGGTCTTTCATCATAGTATTCATCACTAGAGTTGTCACCAAGCAAATCATCACCTAACAAGTCATCTTCATCACTATTGAAATCAACATACTCGGGGTGTGTTACCTTAGGACCTTTGGCCATGAAGCATCTTCCAATTCCTTCATTTGGTGAGTCAAATATGTCGTAGGAGTTGGTTGACACAAGTGCTAGACCGGCAACACCTTCATCTTGAGTATCTTCGGAGTCGGAGTGATAACTTCTCTCGGAGTGGCTGTCGGAGTCGGAGCCGGATACCCATTCACCAACATGAGCTTGATGTCTTCGTCTTGTGTAGCTCCTTGATGATTTTTCCTTCCTTTCCGAATCCTTACTTCTCCGTGAGTATCTTCGTTCATAACGATCATCTCTACTCCTTCTCTCTCTTGGTGGAGAATCTTCTCTTCTCTTGTAGGGGCCGTACACTCATTGGAATAGTGTCCGGGCCTTCCACAATTGTAGCAAGTTTCGCTCTCGACTAGAAGATCTTTTGTCATTGTAGGACCTTGACTTGGAGCTTCTATCTTTGCTTCTACTCTTGTAGAACTTGTTGAAGTTCTTCACCATTAAGCTCAATTCTTCATTGAAGGTTTGTTTCTCACTCGATGATGTGGGGGCTTCACATGAGGCTTTGTAAGCACCACTTGATTTGTTGTGAAGTTCCTCTTTATCCTTAAGTGACATCTCATGAGCAACAATTCTTCCAATCACCTCCGTTGGCTTGAGATCTTTGTAATTGGGCATCATTTGGATCAATGTGCACACGGTATCATATTTTCCATCCAAGGCTCTTAGAATCTTCTTGATGATGAATCTATCGGTCATCTCTTCACTTCCTAAGCCGGCAATCTCATTTGTGATGAGAGCAAGCCTAGAGTACATTTCAGCGACACCTTCACCATCCTTCATCTTGAACTTGTCAAGTTGGCTTTGAAGCACATCCAACTTGGATTCCTTGACGGAGTCGGTACCTTCGTGCATATCAATCAAAGTGTCCCAAATTTCCTTTGGCATTCTCAAGACGGCTGATTTTGTTGAATTCTTCGGGGCACAATCCTTGAAGAGAATATCACAAGCTTGAGCATTGTATTGCAACATCTTCAACTCATCCGCGGTAGCTTCACGGTTTGGGTTCTCTCCATCAAAGAAGTCACCTTGCAAACCAACAACACACAATAGCCCAAACAGCGGGGTTATGTCCAAGAATATGCATTTTCATTTTATGCTTCCAACTAGCAAAATTAGTACCATCAAAGTAAGGACCTCCACGGTGATAATTTCCCTCGCTAGACGCCATACTCTCCTAGGTTGTGAAACCAAGGCTATGACCACCAAAAGCTATGGAGATCAAGAAAATGGAGACCAAAGCTCTGATACCACTTGTAGGATCGAAAGTATGTCTAGAGGGGAGTGATTAGACTACTTGACCAAATAAAAACTTAACCTTTTCCCAATTTTAGTTCTTGGTAGATTTTAGCTATTTTAGGACAAGTCAAGCAATCATCACACAATTCAAGCAAGCATGCAAAGAGTATGTTGGCAGCGGAAAGTAAAGCATGCAACTTGCAAGAATGTAAAGGGAAGGGTTTGGAGAATTCAAACGCTATTGGAGACACGGATGTTTTTCCCGTGGTTCGGATAGGTGGTGCTATCCTACATCCACGTTGATGGAGACTTCAACCCACGAAGGGTAACGGTTGCGCGAGTCCACACAGGGCTCCACCCAAGGGCAACGGTTGCGCGAGTCCACACAGGGCTCCACCCACGAAGGGTCCACGAAGAAGCAACCACCCACAAAGGGTCCACGAAGAAGCAACCTTGTCTATCCCACCATGGCCATCGCCCACGAAGGACTTGCCTCACTAGCGGTAGATCTTCACGAAGTAGGCGATCTCCTTGCCCTTACAAACTCCTTGGTTCAACTCCACAATCTTGTCGGAGGCTCCCAAGTGACACCTAGCCAATCTAGGAGACACCACTCTCCAAGAAGTAACAAATGGTGTGTAGGTAATGAACTCCTTGCTCTTGTGCTTCAAATGATAGTCTCCCCAACACTCAACTCTCTCTCATAGGATTTGGATTTGGTGGAAAGAAGATTTGAGTGGAAAGCAACTTGGGAAGGCTAGAGATCAAGATTCATATGGTAGAAATGGAATGTCTTGGTCTCAACACATGAGTAGGTGGTTCTCTCTCAGAACAAATGAGTTGGAATGATGTGTGTGTTCTGATGGCTCTCTCACCGAATGAGAGGGAGGTGGAGGGGTATATATAGCCTCCACACAAAATCCAACCGTTACACAATTTACCAATCTCGGTGGGACCGAATCAAAAAACTCGGTCTGACCGAAATAGTAAACCTAGTGACCGTTAGGAATTTCGGTGGGACTGACATGCAACTCGGTAGGACCGATTCGGTTAGGGTTTGGGCATAACGTAATCTCGGTGAGACCGATTACACAAACTCGGTGAGACCGAATTTGGTAATTAGCTAACCAGAGAGTTGGTCAGGCAAACTCGGTGGGACCGATTTGCTCTTTCGGTGAGACCGAGTGGAACT
The DNA here is from genome assembly GCF_003073215.2 of Triticum urartu. NCBI lineage: Eukaryota > Viridiplantae > Streptophyta > Magnoliopsida > Poales > Poaceae > Triticum > Triticum urartu. The sequence goes on along the minus strand of NC_053026.1, from coordinate 457,918,912 downwards.
CGGTGAGACCGAAAAGTTACAAAGGGGAAACACTGAGTTTACATTGCAATCTCGGTGGGACCGATTCGCTCTTTCGGTAAGACCAAAAAGTTACGAAAGGGAAACAGAGAGTTTGCAACCCTATCTCGGTGAGACCGAGATCCCTATCGGTAGGACCGAATTGCTAGGGTTTGGCAGTGGCTAATGACAAGTGAAACTCGATGGCGCCGGATAGGAAGAATCGGTAGGACCGAGTTTGGCTTAGAGTTTAGGTCATATGTGGATATGGGAAAGTGGTTGAAGGTTTTGGAGCATATCACTAAGCACATGAAGCAAGAGGCTCATTAAGCAACACCTCATCCCTCCTTAATAGTATTGGCTTTTCCTAAAGACTCAATGTGATCTTGGATCACTAAAATATAAAATGAAGAGTCTTGAGTTTTTGAGCTTGAGCCAATCCTTTGTCCTTAGCATTTTGAGGGTTCCACTTTCACATCCATGCCATGCCAATCATTGAGCTTTCCTGAAATAATTATCTTGGAATAGTATTAGCTCAATGAGCTATATGTTGTTATGAATTACCAAAACCACCTATCGATAGTTGCACTTTCAGCTGCCTTACTAACTGCTCTTGTTTGGGAGCTCTGTGGTGGAGATGGTGCTGTGTCAATAGGAACTGGGTTACTATCGGCTGGGGTTGGGGTTAGATTGGGTGAAGCTGGTTCTCTGTCCATCGTAGTAGGGGTACAATTTGCGAGAGTTTGGGTTATGTTTGGTAGGGCTGGTTCTTGTGCATGTACAACCGGGGTGCTATCTCCACCAAGAGGTAGCACTGTTTTATTTGAAGACTGTGTTTTTAGTCCGCTAGATACTGGCATCACCCGCTCCAATTAAAATGGAATATAAACAGGAAATATAGTTGAATGTACAGACATTGTATGAGAGACAGATGCAATAGATAGTGTGGAAAAAAGAGGGCATGAAATAGTTGACATGTATGTTTAACTAAAACGGATAGCATGACATAATTTCACATATATGATGTCTATCTAAACTGGATAGCATAGCATAACATAATTCAAAGATATGATGAATAACTAAACATGATCACATGACATAATTCACCTACATGTTATCTAAGTAATCAGGATCACATCATTTAATTCACATATGTGATTTATATGCTAAACAGAGGGCATTCGATATGATGTCTGAACTAAGAACATGGTGTTGAATATTGTGTATATGATGTCTAAACTATGCAATGCAAGACACTGTATGCATGATATGAACAGTATAACCGTGCCTAGTTAGAGCATACACCTCAGTGGGAGAATAGGACTGGTCATCTGTCTCTGAATCCATCTCTGAGGAGCTATCGGGACCCAACAAGAGATCTGCTTCGACAGGTAGCACTGTCTGCTCTAAAGGCCTTGTTTTCACTCCAGATTTTTCCATCTCCCACCCAAATGGCTGATTCACAGGAAGAGTAGTTTAATGTACAAACATTGTCGCCAAATGGAAGTGTAATGAAGAAAAGGAAGGGCAAGATATCATTCAAATATATGATGCCTGGTTAAACAGGATGGCATTGCACATTTCACATATATTATGGCTGGCTAAAAGACATGAGACTGCATAATTCCCATATATGATATAGAAACTAAATAGGTGGCATTACAGAACATGTCTAAACTAAGCAGATGACATATATGATGTCAAAAGTAGGCACTGCAAGGCAACATATGCATGATATGACTAACATCATCATGCCAAGGTAGAGCAAACACCTTGGGGGGTAAATAGGAGTGGTCAGCGGCGTCCGAATCCGCCTCAGAACAGATATCTTCCTCTGGATTACAATCTAGAGAGGGGTGGGGAGGGTTTGCCATTGAACCCACCATGGAGCGATGTCTGCATGACATTGTATTGCCGCGCAAAACTCTTCTCTTTTTCTCTACATGTTCAGCATGACTGTGTACAATATCTGACATGCATACGAAAAAAATATGGTGAGATTATGTAAGGAGAGCATGCAGAAATTTAGAGTGATGGTAACAACCAGTGGATCGATGTTTTTCTGTTGAACCAAAATAGCCCTAATGGATCAACGTGAATGTATAGTAATAAGTGATGCAACAAGTGTACAACCTCTTTGCCGTAGCCGTGTCGACCTCAGCATCATTGGTTTGGTCGCTGAAGCAGTTGAGGCAGAGGTGGCTATCGGAGGTGTGGAGGAAGATCTGAGGAATCTGTAGACGGCGTCCAGGGCACTGCTTTGTTGTGATGGATCATTCTATCGTTGGAGCAGCTCCGGTGAGCCGTAAGACGTCAAGGCTGAAGCAGCACAAGATAGACATCGTCAATCTCAAGTGGGATTCTAATAGCATCTCCAATAGATGATGTAAAATGGATGTAAAATTAACGTCACCAAAAACCACCTGACTACAACAGATGAGGTAAAAACTGTTGACTCTGAACTTAACTGTCGAAACTGAAATTTACTGTGGAATCTGAATGCTACTGTCGAAACTGAACGCAATGGTAGCAGAGAGGCACTTGACATGTAGTTTAGGGAGGGCCTGCAGTTCATCTTCAACCTGCACCCCCCTGAGCCGCCAGCCACCACCGGCCGAATTGCTGGCCCCAGCGCCGCCTCGCCGCCCCGAAACAACTCGCCACCGCCGCCCCGGCCAGCCCTCTAGGCCCCCCGCCCCCACCCTGAACCCTAAGATAGATAGTGGGGTACCTCTCCGGTGAGCCCCCGTCCCCGCTGCGGGTGGTTCTTCCTTAACTCTAGTGAGCCCCCCCAACCCCTGAAAATCGACTGACCCAAAAGTCGATTTAGTCGACTGAAGTGTGGCTTAATCGGAGCAGAGCAGCAGCACGAGGGAGGGGGAGAGCAGCAGCAGTAGCTGGGCGAGCGAGCAAGAGCCGGAGTAGTAGCAGCAGGTCCGGCTGGTATGGACGCCGCCACCGAAGGGGCCTCGCACTGGGGGAGAGCCGCTGTGGAGATGTCGCCCGCGGCGCCGGCTTCAAGGTAGCCGCTCCATGGGGTGCGGGATGGAGCACCATCAGTGCCGGAAGGTCGAGTTAAGGAGAAGGTGCGATGCGATGAGTGTACAACCTCTTTGGTGGCGCCGAGTAGGCCTCGGCTTCGTCCGAGGAGTCGGTGAGGATGCTGCGGTTCCGGTGGAGCAGGTTAAGGCGGCGCTGTGGGGATGGAGTAGCCGCGATAGACAACACGATCGTCGGAGCAGCTCCTTGGAGGTGGAGGACGGGGCGGCTGAACCGGGCGGGACGGCGAGATGGACGAAGGATCCTCATCCGGGGAGGTGGACGAGGGACGTCGAGCTGTTGCGGTGGACGACATCGTCGGGGAAGAGGCTCCGGCTGGGCAGCGGTGACATGGCGGAAGGAGGAGGGTGGGGTTTCACGGCTGGAGCGGAGAGGTTATGGCGGCCTGGGATTTTGAATGGCGAAAAGGGGGTGATGGGAGGGGGTGAAGCATGACTTAGGAACGCGCTTGTCCAAAATGTAGGGTGTGTTACAAAAGTACCCCCCACTGATTTGAACTAGCGACGCTTTCGGCTCAGGGTTAGAAGGGGGATTTCGCGTGTCGGGATTTGGCAGCTGGAGGGAGTTTTCGCGCGCGTTGTAATTTCGGGATAGCAAGGCGCGGGTTGTGAAGGCGCCAGTTTTGGGAGTACGATATCTGAATTTTCGGGATATAACAAGACGCGGGTTGAATTTCAGGGACAAGCCTAATGTGTCGTAATATTGTACTTGTACGTACCAAATCAATTCGCACTTCCCTCAACCAAAAAGAAAACGAAAAGAATAAAACTATTCACACCACACAAAGAGAGAGTCTTGCCCCGTTTTACTATACAAATGCTATTCAAAGCTACTCCCTCCTTCCATCTATATAGGGCCTAATGCGTTTTTCGATGCTAACTTTGACCAAATATTAGAGCAATGATATATGACATGCAACTTACACAAAGCACACCGTTACATTCGTCTGTGAAAGGTTCTTTCAATGATATAATTTTCACATTGTGCATGTCATGTACTATTAATCTTGTCAATAGTCAAAGGCGGTCTTAAAAATCTCATTACGCCCTATGTAGATGGAAGGAGGGAGTATGAATCCATGCTATGTCCGATTAAATTTTTTCGCTTGTTGTATAATGCATGTAACCTACTCATACCAACATTTTAGTGCATTCCAAATGTCTATACTACCGCTGCAATTCGAACTAAATTTGAATTCGTTTATCTATTTCAATAAGAATCTACAATCATGATTGTTGCCAACTTCAACCATCAAAGTTTCCTTGCTATCCGTCAGATATAAATCAGACGACCTATAATGCAGGATGGCAGGCACACCATCATCAACAACTCCGTTTTTATAAGAGTAGAGATAAAATATATTAAATGTAGTATACCATGTTCATAACCACACCGTGTTTATCACCGTTATATATATTCACACATCCATCGGTTTTAAACACTATTATAAATTCTTCAAATATCTGAATTCGCTTTTTATAATGAAGTATATATGATCTCTATTCGTCTTTTACACCCACACAACCCTCTTATCTTTGTAGCTGGCGCTAACTTTCTCTTGTGCATGCACACGCCCGCATCCCTCTCACCCTCCCTCAGCATTCTCTAGCTCCATCGCGCAAATTCGTGTTTTCACTTTAGGTCATTCACCCACGGTGTGTGTAGGCCCCCCAGCTCCTTCTTTACAGCACACATCGATCGATATGCCTCTCTAGCCAGGTGTGCCTAGCACAAACACAAGCTTCCCCTCTTCTCTTGTCACCGTCCATGCCTCACTCCCACCACTCTTTTCATCGTTCTCGTACTCGCACACTCCTCCCCCTCGATATAGTATGCCTCTTGTACCACCTCCTACATGCATCCCTCTCTCTCTATCCTTCTCCTCGTGCCTCATTTGCTTCTAACACACACATGCATGTATACCGATCGATCTCCCAACATATACCTAGATCGACTTTAACTACCCCCCCATCGATCGACCTACCTCACAAGTTATATCTCTCCTTTCTCTTACAAAGGGCGATTGATCTTCCTATGTAGTTACGTCTGCTTACCACAACCACATCGTCCCCCCTCATCATTCGTGCATGCCTCCTGACCCGTCTCTCACACGCACGTGCACAGATAACAAGCAGCCATCTCCTCTCTTACTGATATTGCGGGCGTGCCCTCCGTTTGTCTAGCAAGCCTATCCCACCATTTGTTAGAAGCAACTCCACTACCACCCCTCCAACACTCTAGCTCTGTCTCTCTCCCAACCTTATTCATCTCCTGCACATATGCATGGATGCCGATCGATCTCCCTTAATACATGAGGCAGATCGATCTCCTTAATACATGAGGTAGGCCTCTCTCCTCCTCCACACATATACCAGCCATTGTACCTCTATAGTTAATTGGGCCTCCCTCTTCCCCCACCACACACCGATAGTCGAGCGCTGCAGGTAGGTATCCATGCCACAGAGACAAACTGCACATGTCCCATCTCACATTCCAGTAGGCCAGCCACTCTATATCTTTGACGTGGGCACACACAAATTCGATGGCACTCTTTATCGATCGTGCGCGCGCGCACACACACACACACACACATCATCCCTCTCTTCGATTCTATAGACACATCAAGCTGATGATACCTCCACTCTCTTCTTGTGGATCGCCCCCTCTATATATATGTTATATCCAGGACTCTATTTCACACACATTGCATATGTTAAATTTTTTTATTGACCTCCCCCAAAAAAAAACTCTCAAGAACCCACACACTATATCTCTCTAGGTTTGTATCTCTCTCACACAACCCCACGTAGGTGGTGTACGTATACAAGAAGAGAATAGGTGCACCGTGCATGTACTCATGCTTCGTGCCCAGCCACACCTGCGCGGGTACACGGTGGAGCTCATTTCTTTACGAAATGGCAGCCCATGTGCTAATTTGAACACCTGTAGCGGTTGTTTACCTAGGGAGGTCGTGTACCACACGTGCATGAAACAAAGTTTGACTTGACGCGTTGCCGCGTTATTTTTAAATAAAGTTATAGCGCTCAATGGCACGTACATAGAATATAAAATGATTTTTATGGAGGAAAAGGTAGTCCGCTCTTCAGAGTATCTCACACAAGGCTCCGGTGGCCTCTCTCTCTCTCTCTCACCGTTGGTCACTAATCCGGCCGCATCCCGTCCGCCGGGGGAACGGGAGTGCGGTGGCCTCTCTCTCTCACCGTTGGTCACTAATCCGGCCGCATCCCGTCTGCCGGGGGAAAGGGAGTGCAGTGGCCTCTCTCTCTCTCACCGTTGGTCACTGATTCGGCCGCATCCCGTCCGCCGGGGGAAAGGAAGGAAGTGCATCGTTTCTCCATTCGACGGCGCTGAGGCAGCACGTCCCGATCTGCAGTACACACCGTTCTCTCTGACCAAGCTCCGGCGCGGCAGGGCCTACACCACCTGCTCGCAGATTCCGCCCGCCGCCGCTCACCTAGTTACATCCCGACGACCTCCAGGTATCCCCTCCGGCCTTGCTCCACTGCCTATTTTCCCACGTCGCTGCATGTGGATCTTCCATAGTTCTTTGCCCAAAACGTAGCTTGTCCGGCGTACTTTCCATATTGCATTCTCGTCCTCACACCGTTTTAGACAAACACAACCGTGTTGTTATCTTCCCTTAGGACAAGGAATATGCTTCTTTTTTGTCGTCGCATGTGTCATCAACTGTTATTGGCCAGTAATTGTTTCCTTTCTACCTCTTTTTTGCAAACAGGGCTATCCATTTCACCTCGTTGCTATTGCGACCTTTTGGTGAACTGCACAAATCACTTTTTTCTTAAGAGTGTTTTGTGCAGTCGTACTAAAATATCACACGGGCAACGTCTCTACATTTCAGTGCGACTGCACAAAGGAGATTGGTTTTTCTCTATCCTCCTCATCCAACTCCGAGCCTAATCTTCTCCAACTAGTTAGTCTTAAAAGATACTGCAAAGGTGACCGGCTTCTATTTGTGTGTTTATTGTTTCATTAGCAGTCCTCTCTTATCGTAATCACACTTGATATCTTTGGAACAGGGATGCTCAGCTCTATTTTAGTGGAACTGCACAAAATGATCGGAATATTGCATGCTCCAGACAGCTACTTTTTTTCCCAACGTGCCTTGTTGATTTAGACAGAGCTGGGGGGACGTTGCTGCCAATGAAAGCATGGATCAATTTTAATTTAACACCTTCTCACAACTTTGTCTTCAGTTGTGATGTAATTATTAGCTCTGATCTGCTAATAATTGACATGCATTAGCAAGGAAGTTAGTTTTTTATTGTTTCCGAAAGAGCATCGATGGCAAGACACGCGAAACAAAAGCTGAAAGCTCACACCATTGTACAATTTCATGTCGCTGGAAAATTATTTGTATAGTACGTCAATTATGTAAACAAATGATGGAAGCTTGATAGCATTGCCAGAAGCCTCTTCATCATCCGGGTCCATGTGCCATGCACGAAATTATACTCCTTCGTTCCTAAATATTTGTCTTTTTTACAAATTTCAAATGGGCATATTTTAGAGTGTAGATTCACTCATTTTGCTTCGTATGTGTACTCCCTCCGTTCCTAAATATTCTATTCGTCTTAACTGAGATTTCAACATATTTTAGAAAGACAAATACTCCGGAGTATATTTAAGAACCGAGGGGGTACTGCACAACCGCATGGGAGACTCAGCCCGGTCGTTGCGCCCCATTAATAGTGAGTAATGAGCAGTCAAATCATAAGCCCCACCTTTCCCACTGTAAGTTGCTCTAAAGAAGCAACCATCAATACGCTCTTCTTTGAATCCGCTCATACTACTCCATCCGTCACTGTTTATACAGCGCGCTTCAGAAAAAAGAAAAAAAATCTATGGGACCAAGGCGACTAGCGATCGGCCTGAAAAATAGCATTGGTAGTTATAGCACGGCGTCTATTACTAGAGGGAATAATGCGTACACACATGCATGCAGTGCTTCCACCCCGGGTACACACATGCATGCACTCCGTAGTAGTACAGTACATGGAGAGAAAATTGTGGACTTGATTGCGGTTACCACACCCTAATTAATTGAGCATTAAACCAAACACGTCTAAAGTCTCTCTGGTGGTGGAAATGCATTGAGAGAAATGCATCATAATGAAGCGCGCCCTGTAAACTGTGACGGAGGGTGGAGTAGTATGAAGGTGCAAAACCAAGTACGCGTACTAGTACTGCGCTTGGCTCTTCGCCCCTTCGTGAAGTCGAACAATGATGGTACTCCGCATGTTGGGTACTACAGTGTATGCCTCTGACAATCTGACACCGAATGGACTGATGCATGTCCACTGAGGGTAGGTTGCATTAGTCAAAAGGCGTAAGCGAGGTTCACCTTGTCCTCCAAGCTTCTCCTCGTTCTGCGAGTTGACGGGACACACCAAAAAGTAGTGCTAGTCCATACTCCCTCCTTTCCGGTTAATATGGCTTAATCTTTTTTGTGGGTAAATGAGAGAGCTTTATTCATATATAAGCATTCTTAAGACGATCAGCCAAGACACTGGTCACTAGGAAGCCAAAAAAATAAGTAGGAAGCGAGGTGTTTCATCAAGCCAGCTCTCGGCCACATTCAAAGTGCAGCAAGCACGGTTCGCACGAAGATGCGCCGCAAGGTTTGCTGACCTGTTTACATGCTGAATAACAAAAAAAAGAGGAAATATTACTGAGCGCTACTATTTGTAACAGGATATGAGCCAGAATTAAGCGAGAATTGTGGCGAGTGTTCCATGCAATCAACTTCCATTATCACATGCGAGAACCCTCGAAGAGAACCAAATGTGTTGAAGATTGCTTTATCACATTTTAAAATTATAATAAGAGTGCAGACGCTCATCCATCCGGTTCCTACTAGTATAGTGTAGTATGCTTCTGGCAATCTGACACCGAATTAACTGTTGCACGTCCACCGCCTGAGCGAGGGAGAGCTTGCATTAGTCAAAAGTTTCTCCTTGTCCTGCGAGCCACCGCGCGCAAGCTTCTCCCGTCGTGCAACCTTCTCCTCGTTCGGCAAGTTGACGGGACACAGCAAAGTAATGCTAGTCCATGTTGCCTCCTCTCCGGTTAACATGGCTTAATTTCAAACAAGATAAATACACTATCTGTCACTTTATATTTGTAAAAATACGGTCAGTGGAATTCATAATACACTCACCGCGCTCAATATTTTTTTTTCCGGTGTTCATACGGTCACTAGCTCACCCTGACTGAGTATGTGTGTGCATGCACGTGTAGGTTGAGCACTTGAGCATCACCGTGTGTGTTCCATCGTGTGCTCGGACATGCATGCATTAGGGCGTCGCGCGCGTTTTTGTGTCCATGTGTACGTGTGACTGTTGCATACACGTAGGGGGGGTACGTGTAGGGGCCACTAAGGAGCAGTCAAATCACACAGTAAGTTAGTCAGAAGAAGCAACCATCATTTCACTCTTGAATGACACATACGCAATATAAAATGGTTGATATGGAGAGAAAAATAAAACCACTATATATACACTAGCAGGAGCCTGAGCTACAAGCCTGCTTCCTTAGGTTGCTCTCTTCACAAGCATAGAACGACGGGCCTGATCCCGCAGCTGGGGGAAGGGAACAATGTTCTGCGTAGACGCGGTCGACATCGGTGAGGGAGAAAAGCCACAGTCGGTGCGTCCCAATCGGGGGTCACAGCGGTATGGGCCGATGCCGCGTCCCAACCGCCCTTCTAGCTACAGCCCAACGTCCCAGGTAGTCCATCTTTCTTTTGGAGCCGGCTTGCTCCACTGCCGTAGCTCCATCTCCATGTCGATCTTTCTCTACTTCTACCGGCTTCTACTTGTGATGAGTTTATGTCTCATGAACTAGTGCCAGTACTATTATTCTAATCACACTTCTTCAATATCTTTGCCATCAGGGATGCTCAGGTCGATTTTAGTGGAACTGCACAAAAGCATCGTATGATCCGAGGGTGCTAGCCGTCTTTCCTTCGACAGGTTCTACCTGGCCAGGAAATTAAATCATGTTTAGGGTTTAGGGTTTAAGTCATAGTGACCCCATCAGTAGTTTTTCTTTCGTACACGCTCTCACAACTTTTTTCTTTAGTTGTGAAGTAAATATTGGCTATGATCTATGAATCATTGAGATGCATCAGCATGCGTGTTAGTTTTCCTTTGTATTTGATGGAATGTTGTAACGAGGCAACCTTGGAATAGGAATGAAAATGGAGTGGAAAAGTTTCCATTTTTCCGGAGAAAAAATGGAAACGGAGAGAAACCAACGTTTCATTTTGTTGGATCGCGCCATCGAGCAAAACCAACGTTTAAATCACGTTTGTCGTGTTCGTGTCTCACCCTCCTCCATGGCTCGACCCCACACGGTCGCTCGGCATGCCACTCACCGCAAACCGAGTAGTGTACCATAACTTTCCCGCCTGCTTGTCGATGGGTCGCGCCATGGAGTACTAGCACTACTGGAATAGATTGACGAGTTGGGGGAGGACAGCTAGCTGTAGCATGGACTCCCAAGAACTTTTTACATGCATGTTGTAGCCGGCTATTGCGACCTTTGAACGTGGAGCAGCTGCGTGCACCCGGAAGCGGCGCGGGTGACGCTCTCTCGGCCGGCGCGCCGCTTCAATGCCGGCGCCAGTGAGTGGTCGCGTCCGCTCTGGCCGGGCATGAATGCGTCACTAACCGTTTCGGGCGGGAAGCACACGCGGGTGATGAAGAGGGTTCAGGTTGGTCTGGACCGGCCGTGGCAGCGGTCCGGACGTGCGCAAACAAGAGATGTTGTACGTTAATATTGCTGCGTATATAATTAACAACGTAAATAATGTGCCAGTTGGACAAATATGATTGGAGATGGAGATGGAAATGGAATTTTATGTAAACACGGATATGCATGTCTATGTCTATGTGTGTGTGCGCGACGACTCTCGCGACTTGGAAGCGGGGGCGTGTTTTTGATCGAGTTCTCTTTCTTGGTACGTTAGAAAATCAGTTTTTCTAATTCACATCTAGATGTTATTTAAGTATATCTCATCTAAGCTCCCAAAAGTATATAATGTAGCAACAAGAAACAAAAAAAACTAGGAAAAGACCACAAACAGAGTGGACATCAACTTATATGTGACATAACTATGTCACATTTAGATGTGTCCTAGACAGACCCTTAAAAAATTGTCCGCCAGTTTTTGTTTCTTTTTTCCGGGAACGCGCGTATTCTATTTAAAACCACTTCTATGGAGAGATTTTTTTACTCCATTATAGCCTCTTGTTTGATAGAGTTTCTCGCGTCTCGCTCTCTCACCCTCTCCATATCAAAACAAGATGATAGTGTCCACTCTATCTCTCTCCTCACCGGTGGTCACAGATCCGGCCGAATCTCGTCCGCTGCGGGAGGTGAGGAGGTGCAGCGTTGATGTTGTCGTCGTCGGCGACGGAGGAAGCCGATGCGCACCGTCCTCTCGGAGCCAGCGCTGGAGCGGATGAAGATCCTCCGCGCCCTTGTTCGCTGTCGTCGTGTGGGCAGATCCCGCCCGCCTGCCTAAACGACATCTCGCCCACCTGAGGTATAACTTCTTGTACTTGTCCAGCTCCCCAGGTCGCTGCGTGCGGGTTTTCTTCTATGCGACTACTCCCCAGCTCCCCATGCATAGTAGCTAGGGTTCGTCGGCTGGTCCAACATCACCTACTACTATTATAGAGGAAATGCCACTCAAAAAGTTGTCCTGATTTATGCCTCGGTGGAGGTATACATGTTGTTTCCACAAAAAGTACATGGTGGTTGTGCGGTCATTGTCCATATGGTGGTAGTACTATCACTGGTTAAATGAAGAAATGCTTTTTTTCTCGGGTATCCTAGTTTAGTTCTCATCAAGATAGTATGATGCTTCTGTTTGTTGGTGTACTTTTCACTAATTCTTATTGACAATTGAGATGTCGTTGCTAACCCTTTTTTATATTTTTGAAAACAGCAACACGTGTCTCCATACCCGGGCATGTCTTCCTCAATTTTAGTGGAACTGCACAAAATTGGATGGCCATTGTTGTTCCGCCTCACTATCCTCTGCCACGTGGTTCTTCCTTCCTCGAGCTTGATTACTGAGAAGAAACAGACCACAGTGAGGATTTGTCGAACTTCTTAGGTGCCTCACCCTAACTTGATGCCAAATGGATGATGCATCACCACGATGACCTATCGATGCTCATGGTTGCGCCTCATGGTTGCATCGGCTGGTGAAGCTGATCGATTTTCAACGAAAAACAAGCTGTCTTCCATCAGTGCTCTTTGCTTGTTACGCACAAAGATGATATCCTTCGTCAGATCACCTTGGTTGCGTTGGAGACGCAGTTGTCTTTCATGTTGGTGCAATTTTATCACACAATTGGCTATGAACCAAATGTTTCCTCGAAGAAGGATCGACGTTGGTACTAAGAGCATAAGTTTTTGTATTGATTTCTAAGCCTTCTCACAACTTTGTCTCCAGCTCCCCTGTAATTTTATTTGTCCAGCTATTAACTTTGATTTAAAAAATGGTGTGGACTAAAAACTCGGATGGACGTAGTAGCCCTCCATTTTTATTTACTCCGCATATTAGATTTGACTGAAGTCAAACTTTGTAATACTCTCAAACCTTTCCGATAATTGAAATTAAATTTCTTTATTTGTACACACTCTCACACGTTTCCGATAATTTGGCGCATGTGTGGTTGTTCACTTAAGGGAGGGTAGTGTACCACACGTGAAGGACAGGAAGTGCGACCAGGTTCATCGGAAGTAGTACTAGTTTTCTTCACTATACATTAAATAAAGAGTTTCATTTCGTACTTACACAATTTAAAACGATTGTTATGGAGAGAATAAGAAAATCACTCCACTATATTTTAGTCGTATACACGAGAGTACTATATGGACGCAGCTTCATTGACTTAGTGCACCTGCCTTTGGATTTACGACAGGTGGGCCCAAAATGTGGCTGGCTCACCTCTCATACAGCCAAAAGCAGGTGCAGCGAAGGCACCGGAGCTCAGTCCGTACTACAGTAGTATATATATAAGCGGGAGCCTCAGTGCTTGTTCACTAGGGTTTGCACTCTCCACACGCTCGCCGCACTACATATATGTTACATGCTGGAGGCTCAGCGTTCATTTGCTAGGGTTTGCTATATTCACAGTCTCTCACCCTCTCTTCACCAGATCTAAAAAAGATTGCGTTGGCCTCTTGTCTCTCCCCCCCTCACAGCTGGTGAAGGAGGCGTCCATATCCCGTCGCACCGGGAAGGGGAGGAGGTGCAGCGTTCACTCTATCGCCTTCGGCGAGGGAGGCAATCCACTGCCGGCTGCGCTGTTCTCTTTCACCCAGCGCCTATGCGGGAGGGCCACCGACCCCTTCTTCCTCGCTGTTGCACGTAGTGTGGGCAGATCCGGCCTCCCGACGCACGCCTTGCCACATCTCGACGACCCTAAGGTATAAGTTTCTTTGAAACCGTCGTTGCTCTAGCTGCATGTGGATCTTTTTCGATCTGTAGTCGAATCTAGGTCTTGGTTCAAAGAGGAAAGAAGGGTGCGGTGGGCTAGAGCAAGAATCTAGGACGTGGTTCAATGAGGAAAGGAGGGGCGGAAAGTAGTATAGATTGGCTATCCAGCCGCTTTGTAGGTCGAAAAGGGAAAAAGGGGGTAACCGAGTAAACATATATGTAAGGAACCCATCTCTTTGTTGAAAAGGGAAAGAAACTGGGGGGTCGGGTAGTTTGTGCACGACTAGATTTGCTGCCCTCACATAGGAAGAAGGTTCAAAGAGAACAAATATGGGACCAGCGCATATATGTTGCTTGGCTACATACTCTGCATCACCCATTTATACGTGTGGACGCACATGGTGTTGGCATGTCCCATGCAGCTATTTTCTTGTTGTTAATCTAAGAATGCCGCCGGAAAATTGAAGCAATGCCACTGTTAAAAGTAAATTACATTTTTTAACGAATGTCGTTTCAAGAGAATGTCTCTGTTAATATGAATCAATGCAAACGTTTTAAATAAATGATGAATTGAAGCTATTGTATTGCTGTCTTTTCCCATTAAGTAGTGAACAAAAATGGGACCAACCCAGACATGATGCTTGTTGCTTTGTTACAACAAATTCAGCATCACCCCCTTTATAAGCAAGTAATTGATGCCACTCTCAGAATTAACTACTGATTTGTTTTAAGAGAATTTCTCTGTTAATATGAATCAATGCAACCGTTTTAGAAATGCTATTGTCCTATACTTTGTTTTCCATCAAGATAAGGTAGATGCTTCTTTTTGTGGCCGCATGTTTCATCCTCCTTTATTGGCCAGTAATTGTTTTCTTTTTTGCCTCTTAAAACAGGGATATCTATTCAACTTGTTGCTATAGAAAACTTAAATGTCACACCGGCAACTTTGCTTGATTTCAGTGCAACTGCACAAAACTTGATTGGATTTCCTATTCGTGTTGGTAGATTCGTATTTTATCTTGGTCGTCTCATGAAAGGTCGGTACAGGCCTTCATCCACATGATTGTGCAGTGTGCTTTGAGATGCTGTGCTACTTGTATTGGTACTGTTTTAAATAAATGATGAATTGAAGCTATTGTATTGCTGTCTTTTCCCATTAAGTAGTGAACAAAAATGGGACCAACCCAGACATGATGCTTGTTGCTTTGTTACAACAAATTCAGCATCACCCCCTTTATAAGCAAGTAATTGATGCCACTCTCAAAATTAACTACTGAATCTTATTTCAAAACTGCAACACTTGTTAGGGATTGGCGGGATTACAATTTTTGTGGCCGCATGTTTCATCTTCCTTTATTAGCCAGTAATTGATTCCTTTTTTGCCTCTGTTTAAACAGGGATATCTATTCAACTTGTTGCTATTGCGACATTTTGTTTCGCGTAATTTCAGTGCAACTGCACAAAACGAGATTGGATTTCCTATTCGTGTTGGCAGATTCATATTTTATCGTTGTTGGTCTCATGAAAGGTCAGTACAGGCCTTCATCCACATGATTGTGCAGTGTGCTTTGAGATGTTGTGCTACTTGTATTGGTACTATTTTAAATAAATGTTGAATTGAAGCTATTGTATTGCTGTCTTTTCCCATTAAGTAGTGAACAAAAATGGGACCAACCCAGACATGATGCTTGTTGCTTTGTTACAACAAATTTAGCATCACCCCCTTTATAAGCCAATAATTGATGCCACTCTCAGAATTAACTACTGACTCTTATTTCAAAACTGCAACACTTGTTAGGGATTGGCTGGATTACCATTTTTGTGGCCGCATGTTTCATCCTCCTTTATTGGCCAGTAATTGATTCCTTTTTTGCCTCTGTTAAAACAGGGATATCTTTTCAACTTGTTGCTATTGTGACATTTTGCTTCGCTTAATTTTGGTGGAACTGCACCAAATGAGACCGGATTTCCATATATGTGTTGAGATATCTGTGAGATCTTCCTCACGAGTTGTTTCAAATCTTGGTCTTGAATGGTCAGTACTGACCTTCCTCCGAATTAACTACTAAATCTTAGTTCAAAACTGCAAACACTTGTTAGGGATCGGCAGGAGTACCATTTCTGTTAGGGATCGGCCGGAGTACATGTTTAAGAAATGTATTGTTCAGATAATGTCTCTGTTATTATATATCAGTTACAGACTTACAGTGTTTTACAAATGGTACTATCCTGCTTTGTAGTTCTTTCTACATGTTTAACCAAGGTATTGTTAAGATAATGGCTCTGTTAAAAGGAATCAGTCGCATTGTTTTAGGAATGATACTTTTCTGCTTTTTCGTTCTTTAGACATCTTGAAACAAGGCATTGTTAAGATAATGTCTCAGTTAATATGAATGAATCACACTGATTGAGAATTGCTACTCTCCTACTTTGTTTCCCATTAAGATAAGGTAGATCAGTATATGTTTTTCTTCTGGGAGTACAAGTCATCAACCGTTATTTCTCAGTAATTGTTTCCCTTATACCTTTTGTTGCTTATAGGGATATCAAAATTAAAGCTCGGTTTTATTCCGACTTCGATTTTAGTTCAACTGCACAAAAGGAGCCAATGTGTCCAAGGCAAACTGTTGCATTACTGGGTCCAGTTGGTCGTTCCACTTTGCAGAAAGAAGCAGTCATTGTTTGCGCTACATTACAGAAGGAATGATCGAGAAGCTTTACAGAGTATTATTAGACACCGGTGACATGACTAGTCTGCAGAGACCATTGGCAATTTAACAACACATGGAGTGCCTCCACGATCATAGGCATTACATATTTTGAATGGGAAAAGCTTGTCAAAGTTTAATCATTCATGTTAGCAAGAAGCGACAGGACTCCACGATCATAGGCATTACATATTTTGAATGGGAAAATCTTGTCAAAGTTTAATCATTGATGTTAGCAAGAAGACGTTAG
The DNA here is from genome assembly GCF_003073215.2 of Triticum urartu. Lineage (NCBI taxonomy): Eukaryota > Viridiplantae > Streptophyta > Magnoliopsida > Poales > Poaceae > Triticum > Triticum urartu. The sequence goes on along the minus strand of NC_053026.1, from coordinate 457,902,399 downwards.
TTTAATATATTGGAATTGGAAAACCTTGTCAAAATTTGCTCATTGATGTTAGCCAGAAGCGTCGAGTGTTTTTTCCTATTCCTGTGTTCAGTTTAGAAGTAGATAGTTACTCTGCTGAGATATTCCTGTGTTAAGAGTTTGTTCTGAATATTGTCTATGTAATGCCAGGCCTTGTGTTTGATTGCAAAGTTGAGCTTGGAATGTTGTGGCATGCGGCATCACGAGCTGTTCACCGTGCCTCCTGAGAATAATGCTTCGTATTGTTTTGCATGTCGATCTAATGCCAGTGATTTGCTTGTTAAGAAGATCATCCTCTTCTGTTGTTTCCGTGCTTAAGAAGTTCATCGTCTGATGTTTCATTCATAGCCTATGCGACAAGTCGGGTTGGTTAGACGTGAAACCATATGATCTTCCGACCAACTCATGATATTAGGCCATGATTGGATCGTCGTTTTCCAACCAAAACCGCTTGTAAAACTGACGCTTGTAAATTAAAGCAGAATGTCTCGGGCGAAGGCGCTTGGTTGGTCGATTTTGACTAGTAAAATATCGGAAGTACTTGACACACGATAAAAACGCTGAACAACACTCGGACGATTGCTAATCCAGCCGTTAGCTGATGTTTCAGCCTTGCCCATGGATGGCATGATACGCACGTCGTGCATGTATCGTCTGGTAATGTCGTCCATATAGCAGTGCTCGTAAAATATACACTGGTCTCTCAAATTACACACGTAACCCGCCGGTTTTACTTACAGACCTCGGGCCCTCGGTTTCATTACGCCTGTATTTTACGCGTTGTTTTCGATGACGAGTAAATTACACTTGTATGTTAATACAGGTTTGAAATAAACCAGAGCTCCCAAGCGCGGCCTTACCGTTTCATGCCGTCTCAGTTTCTCGAAGGTGCTCATAGGTGTCCGATGATCCAGGCTTCTTGAATGAGTAGCGGGCGCTGTATCAGACCATCCATAGGGCCCGCGAGGCCCTCTCCGTTGTCCTTCGAGTTGTTGCGCTCGTCGTGGCGCCGAGCATTGTTAACATCGTCAACGAACATGAGGATTCAGGAGATGACTTTATTTTGACTGGATGACACTAGGGACCCACTAGGGCCATAGCCGTACATACGCAAGTGCCTCCTTATTATGTACAACTATTTTTTTTGCTTTCTCCTGGTTTCCTGACATCACGGTCCCACACCATTGTCAACCTATGTAGTTAATATAAATGAGAGAATTGCACAAGGTGCGGCCGACAGCTGGGACCAAGCAGCTCGAGTAGTATTGAGGAGAGCAGGGTATTAACTGGGCGGGCTGTGGCCTGTCTAGCCTAGGCCAGATATCTAGCCCAAATACTAATTTTTTCAAGATGAAAATGGCTAGCCCAGCTATACGTCTTTTTGAGGAATACCCGCTGGGCTGCAAATCTTTCCTAGGAGGGATGCATTAGGCTTAACAGGAAAATGGGCTTTAAAAAATAATAAATGGGATGTAATTATAAAAACTGGGCAGCAACTATAAAAAAATGCACCAAACACGAAATTAGTTTATAAAATATTATTTATGGATTTTGAAAATCTTAAATTTTCATTGTTGTTCACGCAATGTTTCGTTAGATTTTTACGTAATACAAATTTATATTTAATATGACTAGAAATTTCGGGATAAAAATATTTCGGAGCCCATCAAAATGTGGGAAATTTTATTGAATTATGTCTTCAACGGTTGGTTGAAATTATTAATCATTGTCCTAGCTAGAAAATGGGCTGTAGTTTTAACAAACTGTAAATGGGCTGTTGTAAATTCCATTAGAATTCCAAAATGGGTTGTACATTCTTACAAAACGTAAATGGGCTATAAGTTCTCTACCACACACTTGTGGGCCTACTAAGTGACGCGTCCCCTAAAAAAATAAGTTGACGCGTATGCAAGGCTTTGCCAACTTATTATAGTCAACACACGGTTCTAGCAGCAGTGGCCGTTGGATGTCTATCCAACAGATGTCGTGATTCTTCTTCAATTTCGGATATTCTTAGCTTCGGCCGCCCAAAAAATGATTCCTCCCCCTGACATCTGGGGCGCACCGTTTCGGAGGCTGACCTGTGGGCCTACTAAGTTGGAGCGTACCAAGGGCTTTGTCAACTTAGTCAATAATAAACGTTTCTAGCTTCAGTGACCGTACGATGTCCATCCAACGGTCGTAGTGCTTCCTCAACCTCTGGTCTTCTTGGTCCAGCCGCCCAAAGCAGCGCCGGTCGTGCCGCCTGCTCCTGCCTCCCGTGGCCGGCTGTGCTGCCGCGGAGGCCTCACCGCCCCCATACTACTCCTACCGCTGGCCAGGCCATCCCTCCACTCACCCACACCCCCTGTTATTCTGCGGCGACGGCAGCCTCACACCGCAGCCGAACTAGTGAACCCTCGTACTCCTCTCCGCGCGGGCTTCCACTGCCGCGTCTTCCCCGGCTCCGTGTCGTCCCCTTCCTAGGCCTCGCCGTCGTCCAGACCATCGCCCTGGTGCTCTCGGCGTGGCGTGGTCAACGTGGTCAACGACCGACTTCCATCGGAAGAGTACTGTACATGGAGAGGCTGACAGCTGGGTCTAGGCGGCCGCAAGGAAGTGCCTCCTTATTACACGCAAAATAATTATTCCTCCACCTTACAGCAGGGACCCACCGGACGGGCCACCTTATTTCACGAAAAAATGTTGCCCCCGTGACTGCTCGGACCCACCGGACGGGCCAGCGTATTTCACGAAAAAAACGTTCCCCCCGCTGTCAGCTCGGACCCACCAGAAGTGCCTCCTTATTACGCACAAAAAATGAATACTCCCCCTGCTAGCTGGGACCCACCATGGTGGGAGGCTGACTTGTGGGCCTACTAAGTTGACTGGGACGGGGGCCTTTGTCAACTTTAGTCAATATGAACGATTCTAGCTCAAGTGACCGTATGATGTGCATCCAACGGCCGTAGTGCTTCTTTAACCTCTGGTCTTCTTGCTCCAGCCACCCAAAGCAGCGCCGGTCATGCTGCATGCTCCTGCCTCCCGTGGCCGGCTGTGCTGCCGCGTAGGCCTCACCGCCCCCTACTATTCCCACCGCTAGCCAGGCCCTGCGGCGATGGCAGCCTCACACCGCAGCCGAACCAGTGAACCCTCGTACTCCTCTCCGCGCGCGCGGGGGGCTTCCATTGCCGCGTCTTCCCCGGCTCCCCGTCGTCCCCTTCCTAGGCCTCGCCGTCGTCCACCGCCCTGGTGCTCTCGGCGCGGCATGGTCAACGTGGTCAAGGAACGACTTCCATCGGACATGGATTGTACGTGGAAAGGCTGACAGCTGGGTCCACGGCGGCAACAAGGAAGTGCCTCCTTATTATGCGGAAAATAATGATTCCTCCACCTGACAGCAGGGACCCACCGGACGGGCCACCGTATTTAACGTTTCCCCCTGACTGCTGGGACCCACCAGCTACACCTTCGCACGCAAGGAAGTGCGTTCGGGCAAAAAAAAAACGATTTGCCCCCCTGACTGCTGGGACCCACCAGTTACATCTTCGCATGCAAGGAAGTGCGTTCGGGCAAAAAAAAGAAAACCAAAACGATTCGCCCCCCTGAGTGTTGGGACTCCCCGGCCCCCCGACTGCTGGGACCCACCAACTACATCTTCGCACGCAAGGAAGTGCGTCCGGGCAAAAAAATGATTCGCCCCCTGACTGCTGGGACCCACCAGCTACATATTCGCAGGCAAGGAAGTGCCTGACAGTCGGGACCCACCTGGTCGAAGCGTACGTAGCGTTGTCATCCTGGTTGCGAACGTGTACGTACATATATACTGGTGGATGTAGAGGCGCGCACGTGTCGTAGTAGAGGCGCGCACGTAGCATGTACACGTACGTACAGCGGCCAGGGTGCAAGAAAGAAAATACGGCCACATATGTGTACATACGGGCGGGGTCTCGAACGCCTACTCGCGCATACGTACGGCGAGGGCTCGTGTACATGGCTGGGTCGGAACGGAGAAACAGCGTCGTCGTCATGTTCATGGGGAGGCAACGGAACGCGTCGTGTTCATCGGGAGGCAACGCGGCTGGGTCGGAACGGAATGCGTGGTCGTGTTCATCGGGAGGGCTTGGATGGAAGAGGCGATGGAAACGAGGCCTGGCGTACCGCACAATGGAGGAAACGGACCTCCTACAGTCGAAACGGGGGTCCTGTTGATCGGGAGGGGTGTGGCATACCGCAAAACGGAGGAAACGGACCTCCTACGGTCGAAACGGGGGTCCTGTTGATCGGGAGGGGTGTGGTGTACCGCAAAACAGAGGAAACGGACCTCCTATGGTCGAAATGGGGGTCCTGTTGATCGGGAGGGGTGTGGCGTACCGCAAAACGGAGGAAACGGACTTGTGTTGGAGCGCTACGGTCGAAACGGGCGTCCTGTTCATCGGGAGGGGTGTGGCATACCGCAAAACGGGACTCCACGGGATACTGTTCATCTCCACCGTCGACCCCCTCCAGCCTCCACGAGCTACTGTTCATCCAGCGTCGACCTCCTCCAGCCTCCACGTGCTCCTGTTCATCCAGCCTCCACCGCACGCTACTCCTCCGGCTACTGTTCAACCACCCCTCCACCGTCTACTGTTCATCCAGCCCTCCACACCACGAGGTCCTGTTCAACCACCCCTCCATGGGCACCCCTCCATCGTCTACTGTTCATCCTGCCCTCCACACCACGGGGTCCTGTTCATCCACCCCTCCACGGGCACCCCTCCATCGTCTACTGTTCATCCAGCCCTCCACCACACCACGGGGTCCTATTCATCCAGAGGAAACGCCACCGCTCACTCTTCATCCACCCCCCCCCCCCCCCCTTCCCCCCCCCCCCCCCCCCCCGCAACGCTCACTGTTCATCCCTTCGATCGGCTTCAGTTAGCAGCAGTAGCCAAGGAATCGCTCGATCGGGTTCAGTTAACAGCCATCGATCGATCGTTCGGGTTCAGTAAAGCGTAGCCTACAGTGCAATCGCTCGGGTTCAGTTAGAGCCCAACGCCTCGCTTGGGTTCAGTTAGAGCCAATGCCTCGCACACACACGCGTACGTGTACGAGAGAAACGCGCATCGCTCAGCCCCCGACCTCCCACCTTAACCGGGAACTCCCCGAAATTTTCCTCCCCCTCGCTTCTACCACAGTTTTTTCCATCATGGACGGCCCAAAGAATGTCATGCAGCTGCGTCTCCGGCCCGCCCAGGACGAAAAGCCCATTTTCTGTCATGATTTTTTGTCATAGAAGTAGGAGCCCACCACATCTATGGTGATACCGGGTTTTGTCACAATTATCATCATAGAAGTGTCATATGTATGAGAGAAAAAAAATTCGTTCGGCCCAAAATGTCATGGATGTGTCTTTTTTTGTAGTGTATGTGGGGACTTCTATTAAACCATCTTTTAATATATCCCTTGTTCACCAAAAGTAAGCTCCGAGATGAATGATGCGTTATGTGCGGATTTTTTAGATGAGGAAATTAGTGTCAAACTAATCCAGATTGGCCCACTTAAAGATCCAGGGCCTCCCGGGTGAATGATATCACTATTGTGCTTATTCCAAAGGTAAAAAATCTAGCTGACCTAAAGTATTTTCAGCACAAATGCTTGTGTGATTTCATTTGCAAAATTATCTCTATATTGTCCGGTGAATAGACCGCGTCCTAGTTTGAATGGGATGGTGTCACCAACCCATAGTGCTTTCATTCCAAAGAGACTAATTACAGATAATGCCCTCATAGTGGATTTGATGAAAGATGGCATGGCAAAGTTGTCTTATACATTGTTGTATTCAGGGGATGGACTCTGAGACAGCTAGATGTGCAGAATGTGTTTCTTCATGGTTTAAGAGGAAGTATACATGAAACTGCCACCTGGTTTGGAAGACAAGAATGCTCCTTTCCACGTGTGCAAACTTGACAAAGCAATATATAGTCTTAAGCAAGCTCTCACGGGCATGGTATTCATGTTTGAGTCTGGAGGTGCATAAACTTGGTTTTGCTCCCTCCAATCCAACACATAACGGTTTATCTATAATAAGTGCAATACCTCTATCTTTGTATTTATATATGTTGATGATATCATTGCTACAAGCTCTTCAGATAAGGCAGGGCTTCTAAAGACTTGAACTCTGAGTTTTCTCTTAAGGATCTAGGAGACTTGCATTACTTCCTCGGTAGTACTGAAGTGAAGAAAACTAGGGACACTAGTAGAAAACGGGCCTATTGTCCCGGTTCATAAGGGCTTTTTGTCCCGGTTCCTGAACCGGGACTAAAGGGTCGTTATTAATGCCCTGACCCTTTAGTCCCGGTTCAAACAAGAACTGGGATAGATGGGCCTCCACGTGGCCTGCACGCTGAGCCCAGGCAGGAGGGCCTTTGGTCCCGGTTGGTGGCATCAACCGGGACCAATAGGCATCCACGCGTCAGCATTTCTGTGGCTGGGGTTTTTGTTTTTTTTAAGGGGCTTGTTTAGGGGTTTTGGGGGTTAATTTAGTTTGTTATTAGCTAGCTAATAGAGAGAAGTGTCCTCTCTTATATCTCCGTGCTTGGTTTATACCAACACTATGCTATGCCTAAACATGGCTTAGATTGAAGTGAAGGCAACATGTGGTGCATGTCAAAAGTAATACTAATTAATCCTAACTTGATCAAGTTTGGATTAGTACTACTTTCGACATGCACCACATGCATGTTGCCTTCACTTCAATCCAATCCATGTTCATTTCACCCGCTGATATGTAATAACTCTTCATGCTCACATCATGCATCATAATAATAATAAGTCCTACTAATCATCATGATACAACTTCTACTTGTTATTAATAACAAGTCATACGATCATCATCCTCATAGTCATCGAACCAACCCTACTTAATTGTTCTTAGCACATGATCATCAGTATTAGGTAGGACCTAAATACCCTATTTAAGGTAAAATAGCATAAAATAGTATAGACCCTGACTCTCCATTATGGAGAATGGAGATCATCCTGTCTCCAATTCTTGTGCCGCGCTTCCTTTTGCGTCCAAGAACCTCTTTACGAGTGTCCATACATTTTTTCCATTCTCTGATTTGCATGTCTCCACTTCTTTTAGAAATCCGGTATGGACAGTTGAGATTCGTAGGATGACCTGGATATATGTTCAAAACATCAAGGCGACCATGCTCATACATCAGATGAGGCACACAATCCTCTAGGATTATCTGTTGAAAAACATAGTAATAACTTCATAGTTAGCAATGAAGTACTAGTTTTATAGAAGTATGCAAAAGATGCACGTATGTCGTAATAGTAAAAAATCTTACCAGGGTATCTCCATAGTAGTTACCGTAGTTCAACACGTGCACTAGTGGCACGTATTGACCATAATGTTGAGGAGTTCGATTGTAGATATTGTAATTCTCAAGATCATTACAAAATCCAACCAGATGATTTTTCTCCTTGTAAGTTAACTCAGAGCCATCGGTGTAGTAAGTTCTATCTACCATCTTCTGCACATTCTTTGATACTCCAAAATAAGCTGTCAATGGAAATAAGTCGTCAACTATTTTGAAATGAACAATATAAATTAGTTAATAATTAACTATGTTTGAGAAACTCACATAGCGGTAGAACTGGAGGCGTATCAACAAGGACCCAAATGTCCATATTGTCTTGCTCGATTTCAGGATCACCAAGATCCATGGTGACAAGCATACCCTCATCAAAACCATACAATTTGCAAAATGCTTCCCAATTTTTGCAACCAAAATGGGTTACGCTCTCAGCATTATACAGCTTTACTTCAAAATCCACATCATGATGGGTCCTTAGGTGAATTTTCTTCGTTTCAAAATTTTCATGGTCTTCAAAATCCATCCTCTCCAAGACATAGCGTCTTGCATGGCATGGGATAAACTATACTCGAATTGTAAAAGATGAAAATTACACGTTGAAATAGTTGAAGTCATGCTTAATTATGAAAAAAACACCTGTCGTCATTGCGTACCGTTTCAACTTCGAAGGTCTCCTCGAGCTTAATGCTGAAGCGCCGATCATCGTCCAGGTGAGGCTTGTCGCACAGACCACGATCGTCATGGCACCAGTCGCACTCCCCCGGGAGACTTCCATCGTCCGATGATGACATTTCCTACGTTCATAATTCAAAGATTAAACATGTATAATTAAATATATATATATATGTACTACAAAAACTAAATTAGATCATTATTATTCAACTAATCATATGCATATGCCTTGCATAGTGCTCTCCAATTTGAGCATTCAATTAGAAAAATCAAATCACAAAATAAAGTAGTATTCAAATTAGGATGCATTCAATTATAAGAAAAACTACATCATCTCCATGTGTCCGTACATCATCGAATATTATCACTAATACACGTCGAATACTATCATACATATCACCAGTACAGCTAGAACCGTAGCGCCCGACGGGTATCGGCGCGGGCGGTGGACACCCAAAGGGAAGGAACCATCACAGGATCATAGCTCCAGTGATATCCCTCAAGAACCTGCCAGGTATTCTCGAACCTGCCCTCCAACGCAACCATGTAGCGACGGACGTGCTGGTCCTCCTCGCTGACACGGTGACGTACCACCTCCGCGGTGTCCGGAAGCCTCAGCACCGTCACTGGCCCACGCGACCGCCACCAAACAAGGATCGGGTCAACGACGGGCTGGCTCCTCACCAAGCTACGCCCCCCAAGAAGGTAGCGCCTCCCAGTACCACCCCGGCGGAGCCCAGTCCCAGACATGGCCCATCTGGTCAAGCAGGTGTCGTCCTCCGCCGACTCGACGACGAGGATGCGGGATAGGCATCGTCCACGTCGATGCGGGAAAAATTGCTTTAACTAAAAAAATAAACTAGTTCTATTAATTTTCTTGCTAAAAATAAACTACTTCTATATATAGTAAATAAACTAGTTTTCTTAAATCAACCAGTTCAACTACTACTAATATAAGCACTTAATTACTATAAATAAAATAAAGTAGTACTAACTAAAAATAAACTACTTGTATATATAGTAAAATAAAGTAGTACTTATTAAAAAATTAATTCAACTACTAATTAAACTAGTTCAAAGCACTAACCTAGAATGTACTATCCTAAAATGCACTAACAATAGAACTAATAACCTCAAATGCATTAAATCAACTAACCTTAAATGTAACTTTTGCAACACAATTTTTTTTCTGAATATGGACATATATATATATGAACATATATATACATAAATTGACAAAAAAATCTATGAACAAAAAAAATCATACATCAATTCATTTATATCAATGGATCATACATACATCTGCATATATGCATATACATACAACATCCATATATACATACATCAATGAATTACAAAAAATATGAAAAAAACAGAGGGCGGCGACGGTGAGGCGCGGCAGAGGGCGGCGATGACGGCGGCGCGCGGCAAGCAGAGAAGGTAGGGGCGGCGGCGGGGGGGAAGGGAGGGGCCGGGGCTCACTGGGCGGCGACGATGAGGCACGGCAGAGGGCGGCGACGGCGAGGTCGGGGCAGAGGGCGGCCACGTCGGGGTGGCGCGGGGCAGCTACGGCGTCCGGACGGTGCGCGGCGACGACGGCGACGGCGAGGCGCAGAGGGGCAGCCTGGCGACGTCGTCGGGGCGGGATCGAAGAACTGACCCCAAATTTTCACAAGTGCTGTATATATAGACCGAGCATTGGTCCCGGTTCGTGGCTCAAACCGGGACCAATGCCACCTTTAGTCCCGGTTGGTGGCACCAACCGGGACCAAAGGCCACTTTTCGGCAGCCCAAAGGGCGGGAAGCGGCGGCCTTTGCTCCCAGTTGGTGGCGCCAACCGGGACTGAAGGGGGGGCATTGGTCCCGGTTGGTGCCACGAACCGGTACCGATGCCCCTTTAGTCCCGGTTGGTGCCACCAACCGGGACCAAAGGCCTTGTGCTGCTGTGGCGTCGAAAGTTTAGTCCCACCTTGCTAGTTGAGAGGGGTGCGCAGTGGTTTATAAGCCCCACTGCCGCACCCCTCTCGAGCTCCTCTCCATTGCAGGCTTACGGGCCTAATTGTTACTGCTATGCCTTTGGGCCTACTGGGCCTCCTGCGGGCCTGAATCCTGGCCCATGGATGGGTTTCTAGTCGTATTCAGGCCGTGGGGGCCCAGTAGGTGGCAAATTTTTTTGTTTTTTTGTTGCTTTATTCATTTTATTTTGTTTCTACTTACAACAAAATACTTATTGTTGCTATTTTTATTTTTTTTTCCAGATTTTTTGTTTTGTTTTCTGCATTATTTATTTTCTTTTGTTTTTTTCTTTATTTTTTAATTCTTTATGCTTGTAGTTTTAGAAAAATTATAAACTTTTTGTTAATGCCATTAGTTTTCAAATTTGAAAACACTTTTTTTGTTTTTTTGTTTTCTTTGTTGCTTTATTTATTTTATTTTATTTCTACTTACAGAATATTAGGATTTTTAGTATTATATTTACTATCTACAATCTTTCTCCACAGAGATACCAAAAATTATAAACTTTCTGTTAGTGCCATTAGTTTTCAAATTAGAATAGTTAAAATTTGAATTCTTTGAAATTTGTGTGAATCACAAGTTTGTGATTAACTTTACTAAAAAAATGAACGTAGATGCGCCTATAGAGAAAATTCAACCTAAATTCATAATCAATTTCTATGAATTTTAGAGAAATTCATTATGAATTTAGGTCAAATTTCCTGTATAGGGGCATCTATTTTCACTTTGAGAGGAGCTCAACAAGGCAGAGAGGGACGGGCTTATAAACAGGTGTGGGCGCCTTCGGTTGGCGAGGTGGGACTAAACTGTGAATCGCAACGAGGACCAACCATTTAGTCCCGGTTGGTGGCATGAACCGGGACTAAAGGGGACCTATTGGTCCCGGTTCATGCCACCAACCGGGACCAATGGTGGTGGGCCAGGAGCGAGGCCCATTGGTCCCGGTTCGTCCCACAAACCGGGACCAAAAGGTCCAGACGAACCAGGACCAATGGCCCACGTGGCCCGGGCGGCCCCCTGGGCTCACGAACTGGGTCCAATGCACCCATTGGTCCCGGTTCTGGACTGAACCGGGACTAATGGGCTTACCCGGCCTGAACCAAAGCCCCCTTTTCTACTAGTGGGAGAGCCTCCATCTCTATCAAGAGAAATATGCAAATGAACTTCTGACTAGATTTGGAATTCAAAATTACAAACCATAATCAATCCCATTATCCAATATAGAAAAGTTATAATCCAGAGGATGGCACTAGATACAGAAGCATAGTAGGAGCACTTCAATACTTAACTGTTAGTAGGCCAGATATTCCGTTCGTTGTTCATAAAGTGTGCCAGTTTCTTCACGCACCCACCACAGCACACTGGACAACTACAAAGTGAGTATTGAGATATATTAAAAGTGCAACGAGTATAGGTCTTCTAAAATTCAGCAAGTCATCATCTACTCTTGTCAGTGCTTTCTCTGATTCTGACTCGGCAAGTTGTCTAGATGCTTGACGATTAACAAGTGATTGTGCAGTGTTCTCTGGACCAAATTTGATCTCATGATGTGCAAATAAATAGGCTGTAGTCCCAATGTCAATCGCAAAAGCTGAGTATAATGCCACAGCAAATGCTACGGTGGATAATCTTGGTGCTACATATCATTCTACTAATCATGTCTCTAGGACTAGGCATATTGAGATAAATTTTCACTTTGTTAGAGAAAGATTTACTACTAAAAAATTATAAATCAGATTCATTCATTCTAAAGATCAGATTGCAGATGGTTTTACCAAAGCATTACCAACAAAAAGTTTGATGCATTCAAGCATAATCTCAACTTGGAATCGTTCTGGTTAAGGGAGGGACTTGTCCACAAGGTCTATTATATCACATGATAGCTGCAGGGCGCACAACTTATATTCTACGGCCCAGCTATTTTGGCCGATTCTTCCCAAATCTTTATGTCAAAAAGATATGGGTTTAAGATTCTAGGAGATGCTAGGTGAAGGTTTGATTCTCAAGATTCTGGAACAACTGGCCAAAACAACTGGGCCATCTCGTGTACCTTATACTTCCTGTACTCTATCTCTCCTTCCATGATCTCCAAGCTATGTGACAAATTATACGCATCATGTCGGGTTTATTCCCACTATATTATTTTTTTACGGGAAGGCCTCCCGCCTAGCTTTATTAACATCAAATGGCACTTACATCGGCTACTAAAAATTTAACCAGAAAAGTTGGGGGTTCATCCGTCCAAACAGTGGGAGGATTAACACGACCCCAATTAGCTAGCTCATGAGCAACTACATTCGACTCCCTATTACAATGTTCAATAGTCACCTTCCTGAAATCACATAAGATGAAACGACAGTCTTCTAAAATAAGAGCTGCTACCACCGAGTGTCCTTCGTTTTGATTAAGTGCCTCCACTATGATGATGTTATCCATTCATACCAGGATGTTTGAACATGCAATGCTCTGCCCCAATTTCAGACCCTCGAAGAGTGCGGCAGCCTCCGCTGACACCAAGTCTACCACATGTTCCTGTTTTGCCGATGCCGCCGCAAGGAACTTCCCTCTGTGGTCACACACTACCATACCACAGGAGCCCGAGTAATCACCATTGGAGAAAGTAGCTTTTCTCACTACTCGATTATAATTCAAGGTTAGCGCACAAATTGTTGGAGTTGTTCTTCCTAGAGGTTGAACCTCCTCGCCTTGGAACATCTGCCACCTCTGCCACCACAGGTACCAACAGGTTGCAGCCAATAGTTCTTGGAGGTTAACCGCTTCTACGTATGGTCGCTGAAAAGACTCGTCGCACAGCAGAAATTCCATGATAGCTGGTGATAACCCACAAGTATAGGGGACCAATTGTAGCCTCTTTCGATAATTAAGAGTGTCGAACCCAATGAGGAGTTAAAGGTAGAACACATATTCCCTCAAGTTCTATCGACCACCGATACAATTCTACGCACACTTGAAGTTTGCTTTACCTAGAACAAGTATGAAACTAGAAGTACTTTGTAGGTGTTGTGGGATAGGTTTGCAAGAATATAAAGAGCACGTAAATAAAAACTAGGGGCCGTTTTAGGTAAAGAAGCAATAAAGTTAGTATAGCGGCTGTGGAAAAGTGGTGGTAGGAGTTGTGAAATTGTCCCTAAGCAAGTGACTACTTTACTAGACCGATAGCAAGTTTTATGTGAGAGAGGCCACTGCTAGCATGTCATCTCTGACTTGGAATTCTATGCACTTATGATTGTAACTATTAGCAAGCATCCGCAACTACTAACATTCAGTAAGGTAAAACCCAACCATAGCATTAAGATATATTGGTCCCCCTTCAATCTCGTATGCATCAATTTATATGCTAGGTTGAAGCTTCTGTCACTCTTGCCCTCCAATACATAGTCCTATCAACATACAACTAACCCTATGGTGTGATCCACGTGCGCGCTCATATGATGGGCACCAAAGGAAAGAAACATAACCACAAGCAAATTAAACCAATCATAGCAATTCACCAATTACCGATAGGACAACGAAAATCTACTCAGACATCATAGGATGGCAGCACATCATTGGATAATAATATGAAGCATAAAGCACCATGTTCAAGTAGAGGGTACAGCGGGTTGTGGGAGAGTGGACCACTATAGATATATGGGGGAAGGTGATGAAGATGTTGGTGAAGATGACGGAGGTGTTGGTGTAGATCATTGTTGCGATGATGGCCCCGGCGGTGTTCCGGCGCCATCGGGAGAAAGGGTGAGAGAGCCCCCCTTATTCTTCTTCCTTGACCTTCCCCCTAGATGGGAGAAGGGTTTCTCCTCTGGTCCATGGCCTCCATGGCGGCGGAGGGACGAGAGCCCCTCCGAGATTGGATCTGTCTCTCTGTTTCCTTCTGTTTCTGCGTTCCCCGATTCTGCCCTTTCACCGTTTCTTAAATTCCCGGAGATCCATAACTCCGACTAGGCTGAAATTTGGACACAATTTTTATCCAGATATTGGCTTTATTGCGGCGAAAGAAGGGCACCAACCGCCTTACAGAGTGGCCACGAGGGCCCAGGGCGCTCCCTACCCCCTGGGGCGCGCCCCTCACCCTCGTGGTCCCCTCGGGCATCGTCTCGCGTTGATTCCACTTCCCAAAATTCACATGTATTCCAAAAAATCTCCGTAAGTTTTTATCCCGCTTGGACTCTGTTTGATATGGATTTTCTACGAAACAAAAAACATGCAACAAACAGGAACTGGCACTGGGCACTGGATCAATATGCTAGTCCCAAAAATAGTATAAAAAGTTGCCAAAAGTATGTAAAAGTTGTATAATATTGGCATGGAACAATCAAAAATTATAGATATGACGGAGATGTATCAGCATCCCCAAGCTTAATTCCTGCTCATCCTCGAGTAGGTAAATGATAAAAAACATAATTTTTGATGTGGAATGCTACCTAGCATAATCTTGATCATGTAATCTAATCATGGCATGAATATTAAGACACGAGTGATTTAAAGCAATAGTCTATCATTTGACATTAAGACAATAATACTTCAAGCATACTAATAAAGTAATCATGTCTTCTCAAAATAACATGGCCAAAGAAAGTTCATCCCTACAAAATCATATAGTTTGGCTATGCTCCATCTTCGTCACACAAAATGTTCAAATCATGCACAACCCCGATGACAAGCCAAGCAATTGTTTCATACTTTAGTATTCTCGAACTTTTTCAACCTTCACTCAATACATGAGCGTGAGCCATGGACATAGCACTATAGGTGGAATAGAATATGATGGTGGAGGTTGTGTGGAGAAGACAAAAAGGAATAAAGTCTCACATCGACGCGGCTAATTAATGGGCTATGGAGATGCCCATAAATTGATGTCAATGCGAGGAGTAGGGATTGCCATGCAACGGATGCACTAAGAGCTAAAAGTGTATGAAATCTCAAACTAAAAACTAAGTGGGTGTGCATCCAACTTGCTTGCTCATGAAGACCTAGGGCATTTGAGGAAGCCCATCGTTGGAATATACAAGCCAAGTTCTATAATGAAAATTCCCACTAGTATATGAAAGTGATAACTCAAGAGACTCTCTATATGAAGAACATGGTGCTACTCTGAAGCACAAGTGTGGTAAAAGGATAGTAACATTGCCCCTTCTCTCTTTTTCTCTCTCTTTTTTTCTTTTTTTGGTGGGCTTCTTTGCCCCCCCTTTTTTATAACCTCACATGGGACAATGTTCTAATAATGATGATCATCACACTTTTATTTACTTACGACTCAATATTACAACTCGATACTAGAACAAAATATGACTCTATATGAATGCCTCTGGCAGTGTACCAGGATGTGCAATGATCTAGCATAGCAAAGATATCAAAAAAGGGACAAGCCATGAAAACATCATGCTAGCTATCTTACGATCATGCAAAGCAATATGACAATGAATGCTCAAGTCATGTATATGATGATGATGGAAGTTGCATGGCAATATATCTCGGAGTGGCTATAGAAATGCCATAATAGGTAGGTATGGTGGCTTTTTTGAGGAAGATATAAGGAGGCTTATGTGTGATAGAGCGTATCATATCACGGGGTTTGGATGCACCGGCGAAGTTTGCACCAACTCTCGAGGTGAGAAAGGGCAATGCACGGTACCGAAGAGGCTAGCAATGATGGAAGGGTGAGAGTGCGTATAATCCATGGACTCAACATTAGTCATAAAGAACTCACATACTTATTGCAAAAATCTACAAGTCATCAAAACCAAGCACTACGCGCATGCTCCTAGGGGGATAGATTGGTAGGAAAAGACCATCGCTCATCCCCGACCGCCACTCATAAGGAAGACAATCAAAGAAACACCTCATGCTTTAAATTTGTTACACAACGGTTACCATACATGCATGCTACGGGACTTGCAAACCTCAACACAAGTATTTCTCAAATTCACAATTACACACTAGCATGACTCTAATATCGCCACCTTTATATCGCAAAACTATTGCAAGGAATCAAACATATCATATTCAGTGATCTACAAGTTTTATGTATGATTTTATGACTAACCATGTGAATGACCAATTCCTGTCAACTCTCTAAATAGATATAAGTGAAGCAAGAGAGTTTAATTCTTTCTACAAAAGATATGCCCATGCTCTAACAAATATAAGGGAAGGAAAAGAGCATTCTACAAATGGCGGTTTTCTATGTGTAAGGAAACAGGCAATCCAAACTTCAAATGATATAAGCGAAGCACATGAAGCATTCTATAAAGCCATACTCAAAAGATGTAAGTGAAGTACAAAGAGCATTCTGTAAATCAACCATGGACTATCGCATACCAGCATGGTGCATCAAAGAAAAGTGGAAACTAAATGCAAAAGATGCTCCAAGATTTGCACATATCACATGAACGAAACGAAACCAAGAACATACCGATACTTGTTGAAGAAAGATGGGATGCCTTCCGGGGCATACCCAAGCTTAGATGCTTGAGTCTCCTTTAATATTTACTTGGGGTGCCTTGGGCATCCCCAAGCTTGAGCTCTTGCCTCTCCTCCTTCTCCTCATATCAAGACCTCCTCGATCTTTGATCACTTCATCCACACAAAACTCAACAGAAAGCTCGGTAAGATCTGTTAGTATAATAAAGCAAATCACTAATCTAAGTACTATTGCAAACCAATTCATATTTTGTTTTTTCATTGTAGCTACTATAATATAACTTTTCCATGGCTTAATCCACTGATAGAAATCGATATTTCGTCAAAACAAACAAAAAATGCATCAAAAACAGAGTCTATCTTAAACAGGACAGTCTGTAGTAATCTGAACATTCACCATACTTATGGTACTCCAAAAATTCTGAAAAATAGGAAAAATAAACAATTTGTATAGAAAGACAGTTCAAAAAGTTTCAGAACCGTTTGACGTTCCAGTAAACAATGTAAAATCGCGCACTACAGCCAAAGTTTTTGTTTTGCACCGCACAAACCAACAAGCAATGTAAACATCCTAAAGGCTCCGTCGTATCTACCTTTCCAAACACTTTTGCCCTTGTTTTGGACTCTAACTTGTATGATTTGAATGGAACTAACCCGGACTGACGCGGTTTTTAGCAGAATTGCCATGATGTTGTTTTATGTGCAGAAAACAAATATTCTCGGAATGACCTAAAACTCCACGGAACATCTTAGAAAAAAACAATAAAAAATCCTCGCCAAAGATGAAGACTAGGGGGCCCCCACCCTGTCCACGAGGGTGGGGGCGCCCCCCTTAGGGCGTGCCCCCCTACCTTGTGGGCCCACTGGAGACCCTCCGCCGCCGAATCCAACTCTATATATTGGCTTTCGGGGAGAAAAAAACAGAGAGAAGAAATCATCGCGTTTTACGATACGGAGCCGCCGCCAAGCCCTAAAACCTCTCAGGAGGGCTGATCTGGAGTCCGTTCGGGGCTCCGGAGAGGGGGATTCGTTGTCGTCGTCATCATCAACCATCCTCCATCACCAATTTCATGATGCTCACCGCCATGCGTGAGTAATTCCATCGTAGGTTTGCTGGACGGTGATGGGTTGGATGGGATTTATCATGTAATCGAGTTAGTTTTGTTAGGGTTTGATCCCTAGTATCCATTATGTTCTGAGATTGATGTTGTTATGACTTTGCTATGCTTAATGCTTGTCACTAGGGCCCGAGTGCCATGATTTCAGATCTGAACCTATTATGTTTTCATGAATATATGTGAGTTCTTGATCCTATCTTGCAAGTCTATAGTCACCTACTATGTGTTATGATCCGGCAACCCCGAAGTCACAATAATCGGGACCACTCCCGGTGATGACCATAGTTTGAGGAGTTCATGTATTCACTATGTGCTAATGCTTTGTTCCGGTTCTCTATTAAAAGGAGGCCTTAATATCCCTTAGTTTCCAATAGGACCCCGCTGCCACGGGAGGGTAGGACAAAAGATGTCATGCAAGTTCTTTTCCATAAGCATGTATGACTATATATGGAATACATGCCTACATTGCATTGATGAATTGGAGCTAGTTCTGTGTCACCCTATGTTATGACTGATACATGATGAACCGCATCCGGCATAGTTATCCATCACTGATCCGGTGCCTACGAGCTTTCCATATACTGGTTCTCGCTTATTTACTTTCCCGCTGCTACTGTTACAACCACTACAAAATACCAAAAACATTACTTTTGCTGTCTTTACTTTTGTTACCGTTACCACCACTATCATATTACTTTGCTACTAAACACTTTGCTGCAGATACTAAGTTTCCAGGTGTGGTTGAATTGACAACTCAGCTGCTAATACTTGAGAATATTCTTTGGCTCCCCTTGTGTCGAATCAACAAATTTGGGTTGAATACTCTACCCTCGAAAGCTGTTGCGATCCCCTATACTTGTGGGTTATCAAGACTAATTTCTGGCGCCGTTGCCGGGGAGCATAGCTCTATTCTTTGAGTCACTTGGGATTTATATCTGCTGGACACTATGAAGAACTTGAAAGACGCTAAAACAACAATTTATCCCTCAACTACGAGGGGAGATAAGGAACTGCCATCTGGCCTTGCACTTGATTCACCTTCTGTTATGAGTGAGCTAGCGACACCTAAACCTGCTTCTGCTATTTGTTCTGATATGTCGCATGTTATTGATGATGCCACCTCTGCTATGCATGATACTTATGATGAAACTGCTTCTATGCCCGATACTACTGTGCCCCTTAGTGAATTTCTCGATGAACAAATTGCTAGGGCTAGAGAAAAATAAATTATTGAATCAGAATACAATGATGATAGTGATGATGAAAATATGCCTGTTATTCCTGAGGGTTATGTTTTTGATATGGAATCTTCTGCCGCTATTTTAGCTTGCAAAGATAGATATGAGCTCAAGAGGTTATTGATTAAATGGAACAAAGAATCACTTAGAGATAAAATGAAACCCGACCCTGATTTTGCAACTTCACCTATATGTGTTCCTGATAAGGATTATGAATTTTCTGTTGATCCAGATATAATTACTTTGGTTGAATCTGATCCTTTTTATGGCTATGAATCTGAAACTGTTGTGGCACATCTTACTAAGTTAAATGATATAGCCGCCCTGTTTACTAATGATGAGAGATCGCGTTACTTTTATATACTCAAAATATTTCTGTTCTCATTAAAGGGTGACGCTAAGATATGGTTCAATTCTCTTGATCCTGGTTGTGTGCGTAGTCCCAAGGATATGATTTATTACTTCTCTGCTAAATATTTCCCTGCTCATAAGAAACAAGCTGCTTTGAGGGAAATATACAACTTTGTGCAAATTAAAGAAGAGAGTCTCCCACAAGCCTGGGGGAGGCTTCTCAAGTTACTTAATGCTTTTCCTGATCATCCTCTTAAGAAACCTGAAATACTTGATATCTTTTATAATGGACTAACTGATGCTTCCAGAGATTACCTGGATAGTTGTGCTGGTTCTCTTTTCAGGGAAAGAACACCGGATGAAGCTGAAATTCTATTGAATAATATGTTGACAAATAAAAATAATTGGGCACCTCCTGAGCCAGCTCCTGCTCCAATTACTGAGCCTATTCCTAAACCAACTCCGAAGAAGAGAGGTGTTCTATTTCTCAGTCCCAAAGATATGAAAGAGGCAAAGAAATCTATGAAAGAAAAAGGTATTAAAGCTGAAGATGTTAAGAATTTACCTCCTATTGAAGAAATACATGGTCTTAATTTACCGCCTGTCGAAGAAACATATAATCTCAATTCTTTATTTACTGAAGAACCTCCTGATCCCGATATCCTGACACAGGTAGTAAAGGTAAATTCTCTCTATAGATTTGATGAAGGTGATATCCCTTACTATAAGTCTTCTAGGCAATGCTTCGATGAGTTTGATAATTTTATTGTCAAACAAGAAAATTTCAATGCTTATTTTGGTAGACAATTAAAACAAAATTCCGATATGATTAAATACTTGGGTGATTATATGGCTAATTAAAGGTGAACTTAAGCTTGTTAGCAAACATGCTTCTATGGTTACCACTCAAGTAGAACAAGTACTTAAAGCTCAAAAAGAAGTGCTTAATGAAATGAATAGTAAGAAGAATGATTATGCTGTTAGAGTGGCTACTAGAACTGGTAGAATGACTCAGGAACCTTTGTATCCTAAAGGCCACCCTAAGAGAATCGAGAAAGATTCTCAGAGAAATAATATTGATGTTCCTAGTTCTTCTAAAAAGAAGAAAAAGAAAAATGATAGAACTATGCAAACTTCTAGTGAACCTATTGCTGAACCACCTGATAATCCAAATAATATCTCTATGTCCGATGCTGAAACACAATCTGGTAATGAACATGAATCTAATGAAAATGTTAATGATGATGTTCATGATGATGCTCAACCTAGTAATGATAATGATGTAGAAATTGAACCTGTTGTTGATCTTGATAACCCACAATCAAAGAATCAACGTTATGATAAGAGAGACTTTGTTGC
This sequence comes from Triticum urartu, assembly GCF_003073215.2. NCBI lineage: Eukaryota > Viridiplantae > Streptophyta > Magnoliopsida > Poales > Poaceae > Triticum > Triticum urartu. The sequence goes on along the minus strand of NC_053026.1, from coordinate 457,881,837 downwards.
TAAGAAACATGGTAAAGAAAGAGAACCTTGGGTTCAGAAACCCATGCCTTTTCCTCCCAAGCCATCCAAGAAAAAGGATGATGAGGATTTTGAGCGCTTTGCTAAAATGATTAGACCTATATTTTTGTGTATGCGATTGACTGATGTGCTCAAAACAAATCCTTATGCTAAATATATGAAAGATATCATCACTAATAAAAGAAAGATACCGGAAGCTGAAATTTCCACCATGCTTGCTAATTATACTTTGAAGGGTGGAATACCAAAGAAACTTGGAGATCCAGGAGTACCTACTATACCTTGCTCCATTAAAAGAAATTATATTAAAACTGCTTTATGTGATCTTGGAGCCGGTGTTAGTGTTATGCCTCTTTCTTTATATCGTAGACTTGACTTGAATAAGTTGACACCTACTGAAATATCTTTGCAAATGGCTGATAAATCAACTGCTATACCTGTCAGTATTTGTGAGGATGTGCCTGCTGTGGTTGCAAACGTTACTATTTTAACGGACTTTGTTATTCTTGATATTCCCGAGGATGATAGTATGTCTATTATTCTTGGAAGACCTTTTCTTAATACTGAAGGGGCTGTTATTGATTGCAACAAAGGCAATGTCACTTTTCATGTTAATGGCAATGAGCATACGGTACACTTTTTGAGGAAACAACCTCAAGTCCACAGTATCAACTCCATCGAAAAAATTCCATCGATTATTATTGGAGGTTTTGAATTTCCTCTTCCTACTATCAAAAAGAAATATGATATACTTATTATAGGGGATGTGCATATCCCCATTGAGGTAACCTAGTGTTATTCGAAATTTCTCCGGTTTCATGATTATCGAAATGGGTTTGTTAACAAGACTTGATCAACCTTGTTAGTGGATTCTTTTTGATGAGCATGAGATGGATGAAACTGGAAGCACAACCTTCTGTACCCTCTTTATATTCTCTGTTCTTTAGTAAAAATAAAGTAAAAATAGTATTCTTCTGTCTGTTTCCTATCTTATCCGTGCAATATAAAAATATCCCGAAAATAAAAGTCCTCAGAATGCCATGTCAATTTAATATGATTTTTTCGGGAATATTTGAGGATTTACTGTGCAAAAACTACCTTGGGAGGAGCTGCCACTTGGCCACGAGGGTGGACGGCGCCCCCCCCCTCTAGGGCGCGCCCCCTGCCTCGTGGGCCCATGGTGGCCCTCCTCCACTTATCCCAGCACCCATCTTCTTCCTCTGCCTCACACAAACCTGAAAAACCAACTCAAGCACGAGTTCCAGCCACTTTTGTTGTGATTTTCGATCTCCTTGCTCAAAGCACCTCTCGCAAAACTGCTTGGGGAGATTGTTCCTTGGTATGTGACTCCTCCATTGGTCCAATTAGTTTTTGTTCTAGTGCTTTATTCTTTGCAAATTTGTGCTGCATAGGTGACCATGTTCTTGAGCTTGCATGTCAAATTTATATGGTTCCAAGTAGTTCTAATGCTTGATATAGGCTCTAGGCACTTGCAGGAGTAGTTGCTATCAGTTTTATTGAAGTTGGTTCACTTTTGTTTAAAGTTACTGAAAATTTCAGAATTTTTTAGAGAAAAACAATATGCTTAGGAAGATGTTCCAAGGTGGTTCTTCTAAGAAGCAAGGACCCAGAATTGCTATGCGTGATGCTGACGAGGATCCACCAAGAGACGCTCCAGTACGGCCTTGTGAATGGCCGTCGGAAAATTTTATGGACCGTGCAGGAATTAGAGAAGAATTCAAAGCATATTTGCGCAATGCCGGTCTTGAGGATTTTGAGGCTAACAAATGCCCCAGTATCATGATCTCACAAGTTCGTCTGTGAGGAGGTTTGAGTATTCATCTTCGCGTAATTCTCCTTCAGTCATGTTTGATCTTTATGACAAATCTTATACCATGGACTTAGAGGATTTTACTTTTGCTTGCAAACTTCCATCATGGGGTAGTATTAGGGATCCCCCTAAATCTGAATTTAGAAACTTTCTAGCTAGTATAACTGTAGGGGAATCTAGAGATATAACGCAAGCCACCATAGGGAGCCTTCACTTTCCTGCTATACATTATTTTGCTCTCTTCATCGGTAGATGCATAAATGCTAAGGATGAAGCATGTCACATGTGTGTCCCTGACCTCAGCATTCTTAGGAGTGCTGTGTTAGGAGACCAATCTTATCATATGGGAGCCATTGTAGCTCGTAGGTTGCATCATAATAGACATAATGGAGATTTCTTTGGAGGAATCTACGCAACCCGCTTAGCTAATTTTCTTGAGATAGACATCCGTGAAGGTGATACGGAGTTGCTTCCTGCATATTTAGATTATAACTCTATGGCTTCGCACCAGTTTGTCGAGAGGCCTGAATCACCTCTCTTATATCGTTTAATTTTTAACAAACGGCATGTTGTCCGTATTACTCTCCCTGCTCCTGCCTTCTTTGATTCTCACGCAAAACAAAGATATACTATTACCAGAGAGGAGGCAGATGAGTACGAGAGGAGACAGAAGCAGCACGACTCCACGCTGCACCTCAGCAGTCGATAACTGCTGTGTCGCAATATGACCCCGGCTACACATACGGGTATCCGCTAGGCTATCCCTGGCCATAGACCAACTTAGGCCAAAAGCCTAAGCTTGGGGGAGTACGTATTTCTCACCGACCTTACATTTATGTTCACACACACTCATTGCTAGATGTCAGTGCTCATACTCTTTCACTGTAATATCCATGCTAGTTTATTTTATTTTTCCTGCTTTCTTCTTGTGTGTTTGTTAAACCTTAAGAAAAAACAAAAAAAATTAGTAGTAGTTTACTTCCTTGCTGTAGTATTAAAAAGAAAACCCAAAAATATTTCCCGTTTTTCTTTTGCTTGTTGGGAGCTTTCCCGTGTAAATAGTTTTATTTCTTTTCTTTTCTTTGGGGGTCAGTAGGAGAAGACCATAATTAAACTGTTGAAGTGGCTTTTATATGCATTATTGTTGATTTAACAAAGAGCCCATATTGCCTTGTCTTCTCCTATTTATTGAATGCTCGCAGATTCCAGCTTAGTCCAATGCACGTGCACTCTTATTATTATTCACATCGTTCGGTCGTGCAAGTGAAAGGAAATTATGATGATATATGATGGACTGACTGAGATGGGAAAAGCTGGTATGAACTCGACCTCTTTTGTTTTTGTAAATATGATGAGTCCGTCGTTCTTGATTCAGCTTATTATGAATAAACATGTTTGCAATGACAATTAGAGATCATAGTTGCTTGTGCCATGCTTGATTAGCTATGAGTTATAATGATTTACCTTGTGTGCCAACATGCTATTGAGATGGTTATGATGTGGTATGATGGGGTGGTAACCTCCTTTGAATGATTTAAGTGACTTGACTTGGCACATGTTCACGCATGTAGTTGAAACAAATCAACATAGCCTTCGCGATATTTATGTTCATGGTGGATTATATCCTACTCATGCTTGCATCCAATGTTTATTAATTTTAATGCATGTACATGGCTGTTGTCGCTCTCTAGTTGGTCGCTTCCCAGTCTTTTGCTAGCCTTCACTTGTACTAAGCGGGAATACTGCTTGTGCATCAAATCCCTTAAACCCCAAGTTATTCCATATGAGTCCACTATACCTTCCTATATGCGGTATCTACCTGCCGTGCCAAGTAAATTTGTATGTGCCAAACTCTAAACCTTCAAATAAACATTATGTTTTGTATGCTCTAATAGCTCATGTATCAACCAAGGCTGTCCTTATCTTCCGTGTTAGGCGGGTTATTCTCAAGAGGAGTGGACTCCGCTCCTCACTCACGAGAAAATGGTTGGTCACCGGGATGCCCAGTCCCATGCTTTATGCAAACTAAATCAAAATTAATTGCAAACAAAACTCCCCCTGGGACCTGATGTATGTTGGAGACACTCGTTGTTTCGAGCAAGTCATGGATTGATGCTTGTTGGTGGAGGGGAGTATAAACTTTACCATTCTGTTTGGGAACTGCCTATAATGTGTGTAGCATGGAAGATATCGCCATCTCTTAGTTGTTACGTTGACAATGAAAGTATACCGCTCAAAATACAATTTATCTCTATTTTAAAACCGAGCTCTGGCACCTCTACAAATCCCTGCTTCCCTCTGCGAAGGGCCTATCCATTTACTTTTATGTTGAGCCATCACCCTCTTATCAAAAAGCACTAGCTGGAGAGCACAACTGTCATTTGCATTCATCACTATTAATCTATGTTGGGTGTGACTATGATTGGATCTCTTTTACCATGAATTACAATGTCTAGTCAGTCCTTGATCTTTAAAGGTGCTCTGCATTTATGTTTTGCGATCTCAGAAAGGGCTAGCGAGATACCATCTTGTTATATCATATTATGATTTTTCTGAGAACGTGTTGGCATCCGAGATTTATTATTATGGCTTGCTAGTTGATTATGCTATTGATATGAGTAATTATGAGACCTGAGAATTATTGCAAATGTGGTTAGTTATGATATATGCTGAAAACTTGAATGCTGGCTTGACATAGTTACAACAACAAGAGCAAACAGAGTTTGTAAAAGTTTTTCTTTCTTTCAGTTTGTCAACTGAATTGCTTGAGGACAAGCAAGGGTTTAAGCTTGGGGGAGTTGATACGTCTCCGTCGTATCTACTTTTCCAAACACTTTTGCCCTTGTTTTGGACTCTAACTTGTATGATTTGAATGGAACTAACCCCGATTGACGCGGTTTTCAGCAGAATTGCCATGATATTGTTTTATGTGCAGAAAACAAATATTCTCGGAATGACCTGAAACTCCACGGAACATCTTAGAAAAAACAATAAAAAATCCTTGCCAAATATGAAGACCAGGGGCCCACACCCTGTCCACGAGGGTGGGGGCGCCCCCCCTTAGGGCGCGCCCCTACCTCATGGGCCCCCTGGAGACCCTCCGACGCCAACTCCAACTCTATATATTGGCTTTCGGGGAGAAAAAAATCAGAGAAGAAATCATCGCGTTTTACGATACGGAGCCGCCGCCAAGCCCTAAAACCTCTCGGGAGGGCTGATCTAGAGTCCGTTCGGGGCTCCGGAGAGGGGGATTCGTCGCCGTCGTCATCATCAACCATCCTCCATCACCAATTTCATGATGCTCACCGCCGTGCATGAGTAATTCCATTGTAGGCTTGCTGGACGGTGATGGGTTGGATGAGATTTATCATGTAATCAATTTAGTTTTGTTAGGGTTTGATCCCTAGTATCCATTATGTTCTGAGATTGATGTTGCTATGACTTTGCTATGCTTAATGCTTGTCACTAGGGCCCGAGTGCCATGATTTCAGATCTGGACCTATTATGTTTTCATGAATATATGTGAGTTCTTGATCCTATTTTGCAAGTCTATAGTCACCTACTATGTGTTATGATCCGGCAACCCCGAAGTGACAATAATCGGGACCACTCTCGGTGATGACCATAGTTTGAGGAGTTCATGTATTTACTATGTGCTAATGCTTTGTTCCGGTTCTCTATTAAAAGGATGCCTTAATATCCCTTAGTTTCCAATAGGACCCCGCTGCCACGGGAGGGTAGGACAAAAGATGTCATGCAAGTTCTTTTCCATAAGCACGTATGACTATACACGGAATACATGCCTACATTACATTGATGAATTGGAGCTAGTTCTGTGTCACCCTATGTTATGACTGATACATGATGAACCGCATCCGGCATAATTATCTATCACTGATCCGGTGCCTACGAGCTTTCCATATACTGGTGTAGCAACCCGACCTCAGACGGTCAAGTCTCTGTGCTTAAGTGTCATCCCTGGATCGGTATGCTGACACACACAGTACTCGAGGATATATAACAGAGGTAAATCACATGTATAAAGTAACGTAAATACTATTACCTCAATCCAAATAGCGGAAGTAACAACAAGGTTGTGGATTCCCATCAGCACCAACGGCAAAGTTGAGTGTAGAAATCGTAACCCTAACGTATCACTTACTCATCGTAAGAAGTCCTGCAACATGAGACGTTGCAGCCACAAAGGGTCAGTACATTGAATGTACTGGCAAATTCACACCATAGGATAATGATGAATAATAACTATCACTACATGCATATTTGGCTCGTGGAAAAGCTCTATGGGTATAATGTTTTTGCGAAAAGCCAATTTTTCCCTACTACAAAGGAATATATTTTATTTAACTACAAGGTTGGTTGATAATTATTGAGAAGGTTCTCCAACTCAATCCCAAAATAATAATCATTAACCCAAATCAAAATAATAATTAAAGTGTTGAGATCAACATGAATATCCAAAGACCAGAGACTCAAAGTTGTCCATAACCGGGGACACGGCTAACCATGATTAGATTGTACACTCTGCAGAGGTTTGCGCACTTTTCCCCACAAGACTCGATCGTCTCCGTTGGATTTCTCGCACTGCATGGTGTTTGAGAAACGGATGACCGAGACACGGTCTTTCAGAAACATTAACTCTCTACTCCGAGCAGACCATACCAAACCTACAATCCTCTACCTGCTAATCCACCTCTTCAAGAGCTTCATGTAACCTACTCAACTATGCTAGAGCCCATAATAGCTTGTGGCTGCACACGGAAGTTTCTAGCATGAATAATCTTATGATCCCTTTGAGCCTGCGTGGCGGACTGTAGGATGATCACACGGTATATCCCCGGGATCTCCTAGGACAACACTGTATTTCCCCAGGTGTTCGGGCAATTCCACTGGTATATCCCCAGGGTGCCCCTAGCAATCCACCCAGATGTGTAGTTGACAATAATCTCTCACATCTTTCATGAAAAACACTCAAACCCAATCCACGTCTACGAGCATAGCATGGCAATAATAGCATAACGTAAAAGTAACTCCCAAGCTTTGAATGCAGGGCAATAGGTTCTTACCTCATCAACTACTTCCCAATACCCACGTGTTATCAATTCCTAACCATGCAATGTTTGAGGATGAAACTAATGCATAAAAACTGGGTATGAAAGGGATATGATCAAAGTGTGAACTTGCCTGCAATGTTGGTGAAGATGATTTGCACTCATAACTCTTGATAGTTCTACTCGTCACACTCCGGTCAATCTATCGTAGGCAAGCAATAGTAACCACACATAAGCAATCACTCAAAAGATCGGGAAGAACGAAGAAGACAGTTCGGAAAACATCAAAACCAAGAAAATAACTCTTGCAACATAAAACAATTTCTAACAGTACCAAAATTATGTGAATTTGGCCTTATCAGAAAGTTTAGGTCAAGAGCTTCGATTTGCAAAAAAAAATCAACTAAATCAGAGTTACGAAACTCAAGTTATGTTCAAAGGAAGTTTGAATATGAATCTGAACAAAATTCAAAATTTGAAAATTTCAAAAAGTTGACGTGACAGGTTGACTGGATAGGTGAAAACAAGACGAAACTATAGGCGCTGGTTTCATCTAATTTGGATGAACGAGTAAAATGTTATGGCTATTTGAAAAATCAAGGCCAAGCTGTTTTACGGAAGAAAAATAGCTACGGCTAAGGTCTAATATATAAATACGTAGACTAATTGATAATCTAATTATTATATCGTATTAGTCTAAAAATAATAAACTACGGAAGTATAAAAAAACAAAGAAAGATACCTGAGAAAAGATGACTTCAGAGAGAGGAGACAATTCCCAAAAGTTGCGCCGGAGAGGAGAAAATATTTTTTTTAAAAGAATCTAGTCAAACCAAAATATTGATAACCCGAATCGGATGATTTTTGGAGGCTCTATAGGTCTATATTTATTGGTGGAAAAGAGGCTTAGGGATTAAAGGCTAAGCAATGTGGGACTAAACCTATACGTACGCAGATGAAATTTGAAAAAGATCGCATGGGCTAAAAGTTCGGCCCGGCAACGCACGTACACTGGCGCGACAATTTTTTTTTCAAAGGAAGAAAGAAAAGAAAATCTGGAAAGAAAAGGCTGGCTGGGCCTGACCCACTTAGGAAAAAAATGAGGCGCCTGCTGCCACTATGCTACGCGTGTAGGCGATAAATAAATATGGGCCCCACATACAGTTTTTTTAATATAAACAGAAGGAAAACCGAATAAAGAACATAACATAAAATTTTATATAGGCATATTATATATCAAAATTTTCAGAAAAAGATTTCCTACAAGTTAAACATTTTATGGCTACAAGTTAAAATTTTCAGAAAAAGATTTCCTACAATTTGGATGAACGAGTAAAATGTTATGGCTATTTGAAAAATCAAGGCCAAGCTGTTTTACGGAAGAAAAATAGCTACGACTAAGGTCTAATATATAAATACGTAGACTAATTGATAATCTAATTATTCTACCATATTAGTCTAAAAATAATAAACTACGAAAGTATAAAAAAACAAAGAAATATACTTTTATAAGGCAGAGAAAAGATGACTTCGGAGAGAGGAGATAATTCCCAAAAGTCGTGCCGGAGAGGAGAAAATATTTTTCTTTAAAAAATCTAGTCAAACTAAAATATTGATTTAAGCCGAATCAGATGATTTTTGGAGGCTCTATGGGTCTATATTTATTGGGTTTTTTTTAGACAAATATATATTTATTGGTGGAAAAGAGGCTTAGGGGTCAAAGGCTAGCCAATGTAGGACTAAAGCTATACGTACGGAGATGAAATTTGAAAAAGATCGCATGGGCTAAAAGTTCGGCCCGGCCACGCGTGTACACTGGCGTGACAGTTTTTTTTCAAAGGAAGAAAGAAAAGAAAATCTAGAAAGAAAAGGCTGGCTGGGCCTGGCCCACTTAGGAAAAAATGAGGCGCCTGCTGCCACTATGCTACGCGTGTAGGCGATAAATAAATATGGGCCGCACGTACAGATTTTTTTAATATGAACAGAAGGAAAACCGAATAAAGAAAATAAAGTAAAATTCTATATAGGCATATTATATATCAAAATTTTCGTAAAAAGATTTCTACAAGATGAACATTTTTATGATGCCAAATAAAATTCACACAAAATCAGATAATTCAAAGAGTGCTACTGGTCTAATAAAATCCAATAAAAATCATTTTAAAAATACAAAAATTAATTCAAATTTATTTATCTCCAATTTTCTTATGTAGGGAATCATGTTACCTATTTTCCGTATATTTTATATTTGGAGAAAAATAATTTGAAACCCAAATAACTCCAAATTGAAAATAATTACAAAAGGATTTTAATTTGATCCTTTGAAATTTCCAACTCATATTTCATCTGTTTTGAAGAAGTCATTTTATCTTCTCTCATGAAAATCATTGAGTTGCATGAAGTTTATGAATTGAAATATTTCCAAATGAAATTCAAATATTTTCAAACACCCTTTCATTTAATTAAATGGAAGAAGTCATATCATCTTTGGCCAAGGGTTTTGTATTTGAAAAGAATTTGAATTCATGGAGATCAAAATGCAAAATGAAAGTTTGGGAAAGTCATTTTATTCCCTCTCATTTAACTTTTAAATAGATACGGATTTCACTCAACTTCACTCAAGCAATCATACAACCAAGCAAAACTATCTATTTATTATAACATTCCAAAATTTAGAATTTTGGGATGTTACAACTGGTTCTCGCTTATTTACTTTCCCGCTGCTACTGTTACAACCACTACAAAATACCAAAAACATTACTTTTGCTGTCTTTACTTTTGTTACCATTACCACCACTATCATATTACTTTGCTACTAAACACTTTGCTGCAGATACTAAGTTTCCAGGTGTGGTTGAATTGACAACTCAGCTGCTAATACTTGAGAATATTCTTTGGCTCCCCTTGTGTCGAATCAACAAATTTGGGTTGAATACTCTACCCTCGAAAATTGTTGCGATCCCCTATACTTGTGGGTTATCACAAATCTTGGAACATTATTTTTATGATACAATGGATTTGTACAAGGGGATAATTATTATTTTTGAAAAGTTTCTGTAATCAAGGGTCACAAAGTTTCCATGGGCATGAATAAAGTTCAAGGCTAGCTCCCACTTTAACAATGCTCGCCTTTCTTACTTTCGCTTTTTTTTGAAAAAGTTTTAGGTTCCTCTCTTTATTTTTTTGTTTTTAAACTTTATAAAAGCACACAACAGAAATAAATGACTCTCTAAAACTTCCGGGTTGTTTCCCTGGCAGTGCTTTCTTTAAAGCCATTAAGCTAGGCATATAGTGCTCAAGTAATGGATCCACCCGGATCCCAAGGTATATCAAAGCCAATTTTAATTAACAATGATTTGTGATTTAGTAGTGAGCACAAAGTAACATATATCATGCAACAACGAAGTATAATTCTCTTCCTATGCATCGGCATGTCATAAAAGAACAATTGATGCATACATAGTAAAGGTCAATGCATAGTATAAAATGTTTCTTGCAATTTTATCATATTGGAAACATGGAGAGGCAGAGATGTAGTTCCTCTCTCATAATAATTGCAAGTAGGAGCAGCAAGCACATGCATATTATATCTATCAAAATCATCATGTGTAGTAGTAAAACGCAACCCATCAATATAATCCTTAATAAGGGCAAACTTCTCTGATATAGTGTAGTCGGGAGAATTCAAAAAGATAATAGGACTATCATGTGTGGGTGCAATAGCAACAATTTCATGTTTAACATAAGGAACTATAGCAAGTTCATCTCCATAAGCATAATTCATATTGGCATTTTGGCCACAAGCATAGCAAGCATCATCAAAAAGGGATATTTCAAAAGAATCAATGGGATTATAACAATCATCATAGTATTCATCCTTCGGTAAATTCAAAGGGAAATTAAACAATGTATGGGATAAAGAGTTACTATCATTAGATGGTGGGAACGTGTGATCAATCCGCTCTTCCTTCTTTTGTTCTTCGATCTCCTCCTCATCTTTTTCATCCAATGAGCTCACAGTGTCATTAATTTCTTCTTCCATAGACTCCTGCAAAATATTAGTCTCTTCTTGGACAGCGGAGGAGTCCTCAATATATGGTTTAATATAAGGATTAGAAGCATAATTATCATAGCAATGTTTAAGTATGGCCAAATTTTCAGATTTGTAGAGAGTAGTATCACACTCTTCAATAAAAGAAGCAATTTCACAAGTACCCATAAAAGCAACAAATTCTTCAATTTGTTGAATATCATAGTAATTATAAACACCCTTAGTATACCAAGATACGATTCCATTATCACTAAACTCACATTGGTAAGGAAGGTGTTTCTTAGGGTCTTTAGAACAACAAGTACAATCATATACTTCACATAAATTCCAAGCATAGCACAGCAAACGATGAATTTGATCCAATAAAAGTTTCCCTTTTTCAGATGTGCGGTGTCGCACATAACAAGCATGCTCATCTAAAGGTTTGCCCTCAACTAAGCTAGTTGGGGTTTCAGCCCGAGCACATAGGGATCGAAGATGATCCAAGTAAAAAGCTTCAGTAGTGTGATAGATTTTGAGTGGTTTTTTCAACCATTGGTTCAGTAGGTACCACTATTTTTTTTGGTATTTTGCGTTTCCTACCCATAACTAAAGATAGAAAACAAGAGCACAAAATAAAAACTACTTAGTGATAAAGCAAACAAGCACACACGAGAATATTCACCCCACGCTATAACTCCCCTGCAACGGCGCTAGAAAAAGGTCTTGATAACCCACAAGTATAGGGGATCAATTGTAGCCTCTTTCGATAAGTAAGAGTGTTGAAGCCAACAAGGAGCTAAAGGTAGAATAAATATTCCCTCAAGTTCTATCGACCACCGATACAACTCTACGCACGCTTGACGTTCGCTTTACCTAGAACAAGTATGAAACTAGAAGTACTTCGTAGGTGTTGTGGGATAGGTTTGCAAGAATATAAAGAGCATGTAAATAAGAACTATGGGATGTTTTAGGTAAAGAAGCAATAAAGTTAGTATAGCGAGTGTGGAAAAGTGGTGGTAGGAGTTGTGGAATTGTCCCTAAGCAATTGACTACTTTACTAGACCGATAGCAAGTTTTATGTTGGAGAGGCCACTGCTAGCATGTCATCCCTGACCTCGAATTCTATGCACTTATGATTGGAACTATTAGCAAGCATCTGCAACTACTAACGTTCATTAAGGTAAAACTCAACCATAGCATTAAGATATATTGGTCCCCCTTCAATCCCGTATGCATCAATTTCTATGCTAGGTTGAAGCTTCTGTCACTCTTACCCTCTGATACGTCTCCAACGTATCTATAATTTTTTATTGCTCCATGCTATGTTATCTACTGTTTTGGGCAATATTGGGCTTTATTATACACTTTTATATTATTTTTGGGACTAACCTATTAACCGGAGGCCCAGCCCAGATTTGCTGTTTTTTGCCTATTTCAGTGTTTCGAAGAAAAGGAATATCAAACGGAGTCGAAACGGAACGAAATCAACTGGAGAAGTTATTTTTGGAAGGAAAGCTACCGGATGGACTTGGACCCCACGTGAGCTAAGGGAGGTGCTCACGAGGGTGGGGGGCACGCCCACCCCCTAAGGCGCGCCCCCCTACCTCGTGGGGCCCCCGAAGCTCCACCGACGTACTCCCTGCACCCATATATACCTACGTATCCTAAAACTTCCAGAATAGAGATTAGATCGGGAGTTCCGCCGCCGCAAGCCTCTCTAGCCACCAAAAACCTCTCGGGAGCCCGTTCCGGCACCCTGCCGGAGGGGGGAACCCTCACCGGTGGCCTAGGATAAAACTTCTGATGAAATTCCAATTTCAATCGGTTGTAGTTCCATGATCCCATATCATCACATAGCCTAAACCATGTCAATGCCTCTCCCTTCAAAGATAAAGGGAAGACCTTCTTCTTGATAACATCCTCGAGCATACCTGCAAGGTTAAATAATCCACAAACTTCATCCACATAGATTAGGTGCAAATCAGGATGTAATGTTCCATCACCTATGAAAGGATTAGCTAGCAGTTTCTCTATCATACCCGAAGGAATTTCAAAGTAAACATTTTCAGTAGGTTCAGTAGGTTGAGGAGCAACTCTTTGCTCTACTAGTCGGGGTGAAGATACCCCGAACAAGCCCCTCAGAGGATTACTTTCCATAGTAACAGGTGACAGTAAATTTCAGCACACTATATAAATTTTTCCTTACCAAATTCCACCTACCAAAGGCGCATTCACTCCCCGGCAACGGTGCCAGAAAAGAGTCTTGATGACCCACAAGTATAGGGGATCTATCATAGCCTTTCGATAAGTAAGAGTGTCGAACCCAACGAGGAGCAGAAGAAAATGACAAGCGGTTTTCAGTAAGGTATTCTCTGCAAGCACTGAAATTATCGGTAACAGATAGTTTTGTGATAAGGTAATTTGTAACGGGTAACAAGTAATGAAAGTAAATAAGGTGCAGAAAGATGGCTCAATCCTTTTTGTAGCAAAGGACAAGCCTGGACAAACTCTTATATAGAGAAAAGCGCTCCTGAGGACACATGGGAATTATCGTCAAGCTAGTTTTCATCACGCTCATATGATTCGTGTTTGTTACTTTGATAATTTGGTATGTGGGTGGACCGGTGCTTGGGTGCTGCCCTTTCTTGGACAAACATCCCACTTATGATTAACCCCTATTGCAAGCATCCACAACTACAAAAAAAGTATTAAGGTAAACCTAACCATAGTATGAAACATATGGATCCAAATCAGCCCCTTACGAAGCAACTCATAAACTAGGGTTTAAGCTTCTGCCACTCTAGCAACCCATCATCTACTTATTATTTCCCAATGCCTTCCTCTAGGCCCAAATAATGGTGAAGTGTCTTGTAGTCGACGTTCACATAACACCACTAGAGGAGAGACAACATACATCTCATCAAAATATCTAACGAATATCAAATTCACATGACTACTTATAGCAAGACTTCTCACATGCATGTCCTCAGGAACAAACGTAACTACTCACAAATCATATTCATGTTCATAATCAGAGGGGTATCAATATGCATAAAGGATCTGAACATATGATCTTCCACCAAATAAACCAACTAGCATCAACTACAAGGAGTAATCAACACTACTAGCAACCCACAGGTACCAACCTAAGGCTTTGGGACAAAGATTGGATACAAGAGATGAACGGTTTTAGAGGAGATGGTGCTAGTGAAGATGTTGATGGAGATTGACCCCCTCCCGATGAGAGGATTGTTGGTGATGACGATGGCGATGATTTCCCCCTCCCAGAGGGAAGTTTCCCCGCCACAACAGCTCTGCCGGAGCCCTAGATTGGTTCCGCCAAGGTTCTGCCTCGTGGTGGCGGAGTTTCTTCCCGAAAGCTTGCTTATGATTTTTTTTCCAGGGTAAAAGACCTCATATAGCAGAAGATGGGCACCGGAGGCCTGCCAGGGGACCCACACGGCAGGGGGGCGCGCCCAGGGGGGTAGGGCGTGCCCCCACCCTCGTGGCCAGGGTGTGGGCCCCTCTGGTGGATTCTTTCGCCAGTATTTTTATTAATTCCAAAAATAACTTCCGTGAAGTTTCAGAACTTTTGGAGTTGTGTAGAATAGGTCTCTAATATTTGCTCCTTTTCCAGCCCAGAATTCCAGCTGCCGGCATTCTCCCTCTTCATGTAAACCTTGTAAAATAAGAGAGAATAGGCATAAGTATTGTGACATAACGTGTAATAACAACCCATAATGCAATAAATATCGGTATAAAAGCATGATGCAAAATGGACGTATCAGTCCATGGCCTCCATGGCGGCGGAGGGGCGAGAGCCCCTCCGAAGATTGGATCTCTCTCTCTCTCTGTTTCCTTCTGTTTCTGCGTTCCCCGATTCTGCCCTTTCACCGTTTCTTAAATTCCCGGAGATCCGAAATTCCGATTGGGCTGAAATTTGGACATATTTTTTATATGGATATTGGCTTTCTAGCGGCGAAAGAAGGGCACCAACCGCCTTACAGAGTGGCCACGAGGGCCCAGGGTGCGCCCTACCCCCTAGGGCCCGCCCCTCACCCTCGTGGGCCCCTCGAGCATCGTCTCTCATTGATTCTAGTTCCCAAAATTCACATATATTTCAAAAAAATCTCCGTAAGTTTTTATCTCGTTTGGACTCCGTTTGATATGGATTTTCTGCGAAACAAAAAACATGCAACAAACAGGAACTGGCACTGGGCACTGGATCAATATGTTAGTCCCAAAAATAGTGTAAAAAATTGCCAAAAGTATGTAAAAGTTGTAGAATATTGGCATGGAACAATCAAAAATTATAGATACGACGGAGACGTATCAGCTGGCCCCGACCGGTCTAACCGCCATGCAAAGTCCACCTCTCCTCTGATGCTCAGCGAGTTCCATACTGCATTGGCTCTACCACATTTAAACAACACATGCGCTATATCCTCCGCCCAGGCATTATAGATCGGGCATTCTGAATTTGAGCCGATGTGGCAGTTTACCAAGACGTTGTCGGAATAGCATTATGCAGGCACCTCCAAACAAAATTTTTAATCTTCCCCGGAAGCTTCAACTCCATTGCTTGCGCCAAATAGGATGGAAAGAGGAGCTATTCCGATTTGTACCATGATTCTCAGCGGCAACATACTATTCCCACTGTTTGTAGTACGCTGAACTTACAGAAAATCTACCATTTTCCGTCAAATGCCAAGCCACAAAAGCTCCTGTCTCTTGATGGAAAATTGGAATTTGCAATATTCTCTCCGCTTCTATTTCAAGAAGCTCTCTCGAATTAGCATCTCGTCCCACTTACCCATAGTTGGGTTGATTAGATTACACACTTTGGTCAAGAGTTGGCTACCTCGCCTAGTTATAACCTTCCTTGTGGCACTATTTGGTATCCAACAATCATTCTAGATGTTGATCTTTGCTCCATCTCCCACTCTCCAGATACATCCTTTCTTGAATGTTTGGATGCCTGACCAAATACATCACCACACATAGGATGACCCTTTTTTCAATTCATAGTTTAACAAGTCACCACTCGAATAGTATCTTGCTCTCAATACTCTTGCATAGGGTGAATCATAATTTTCAATCAGCTTCCAACATTGCTTAGCTAGCATTGCTAGATTAAAACTATGCACATCTCTGAACCCCATACCACCTCTCTTTTGGCACACACATTTTCCACCACGCAAACCGATGCATCCTTCGCTAGTTCTCCTCATCACCCCACCAATATTGTGACATTGCATCAGTGATCCCCTTGCAGATTTTTTTGGTGAATTTGAAAACACCCATCGCATATGTTGGGATGGCTTGGGCCACCGGTTTCAACAAAGCTTCCTTACCCTCCATAAGAGAGGGCTCTTTCCTTCCATCCATTGACCATTGCCAGAATTATTTCAATGATATGTTTGAAACAATCAACCCTGTCTAGCCCAATCATGGAAGGTAGTCCTAGGTATTTTTTTGAGAGGGATTCCGTCATTATATTCAAGGTCTGACGTACTTGAGCCTTCACTTCCACATCCATATTTGGACTAAAAAATTGAGCACTTGGCCACGCTTAGCATTTGCCCGGATACCGCACTATAGTCGTCCAATACCCGTTTAAGAGATGTAGCATTTGCAGAATCCGCTCTCATTAGGATAAGAGAATCGTTAGTGAATGGTAAATGGGGAATTGTTGGGGAATCTTGACACACCTAAACACCATTTAATGCACCCACTGACTCTTCATGAGCAATGAAAGTCGATAAACCTTCGTCACAAAATAGGAAGAGGTAGGGTGATAGGGGATCTCCTTGCCTCAACCCTCTGGTCGGTGAAAAAGGAAGGGTCTCATTTGAACTAAAGCGTACCTTGTACGCCACTGATCTAACACATGACATTAATAATTGGATCCATCTAGGATCAAAACCAAGCTTCCCAAGAATAGCCTCCAGAAAAACCCATTCAACACGGTTGTAAGCTTTGTGCATATCCAATTTAACAGCACAAGTCCCAAAATTTCCTTTTGTTCCTTTTTTCATTGTGTGTAAGCACTTATATGCCGCTATAACATTGCCAGTGATGATACGTCTAGGAACAAAAGCACTTTGAGTCTCACTTATAATGTCAGGGAGTAGTAACTTTAGTCTCATTGCCAACATCTTTAAGATTACCTTTACACCACGTTGCATAAACTGATGGGCCTAAATTCTGAAATCTTCTCTGGATTATCCACTTTTGGAATGAGTACAATCATTGTGGAATTCCACCCATTCGGAATGACTTCTGTATTAACAGCCTCAAGCACTTCCTTCACCAAATCTCCTCCAAGGACCGACCAGAATTCTTGTAGAAGATGGCATGTAGACCGTCTGGATCCGGAGCCTTCAAATCACCTATACTGAATAATACTTTTTTGACTTCATCCTCAGTAAGGAGCAAGCAGAGACTCATTCATGTAGCTTGTAACACCGTTTTTTACTTTATTTAAAACATCCTCGTTCGATACATTAATTTTTGAAGAGAAAAGATTCTAAAAGTATTCGCTAAGCTACTCATCGACTCATTATCTTCTCTCCAAACTCCTTATTCATCCAACAGTTTCCTGATATGATTCATCTTCTTACGAGTTGCTGCAAAATTGTTAAACAAATTGGTATTCCTAGCGCCAAACTTCAGCCAATTCGCACGACTCCCATGTACCCAATAAATTTCGCCCATTTCCAAGTTTTCCTCTATTTCAATGAGTAGTTATTGCTGCCTATTTGCCACCTCTTCAGTGAGGGGGTCCAACCGCAGCTATTCCAACTCAACCTTGAGCTCAGGCAGCGATGAGGCGCCTTCAAGATCTCTCTATCCTAGTCATGCCTTTAGGATCTCCCTATCTCAGTCATGCATGGCTGCATGAACAACTATCGTACGCGCTGACAAAGATGTCGCAGGATTCGTGTGCTCCCATGCATCTGTTACTAGCTACATAATATTCCCCTGCACTAGCCACCTTGCCTCAAATTTCTTCACATACACGCGCTTCTGGTCACCTGGCACATCGCCCTCTATGTCCACAAAGACCAGTCCATGGTCAGATTTTATGTGTGCTGCATTAACCACCTTAGCATGCGGAAAGAGATCATGAAATTGCCCATTACACATAGCCTTATCAAGATATTCACATAACCTCCTCCTTCGCCAAGTGAATTGATCTCCTGAGGACCCCATATCTTCCAACTCACATATTACTAAAGCATCTCCGAATCTCTCCATCATACTCATCGGCCGTGGCGCCCCTCCCTCCTTTTCATGAGAATATAATCTCATTAAAATCACCTGCAACTAGCCACAGTACACGAATCTACAGATAGAGAGTACTGAGATAGACAGGTGCTTATCTTCCAACTTTGGCTCCCCATAGAAGCTTGTAAATCTCCACGTCTCCCCCGACAAGCTACCCACTAGCACATCAATGAAATTTTTCCTCTTGTCCTTGGATGGTAATCGGGTTATGCCAAAACATGAGCAAGCCACCGCTTGCGCCTGCACTCTCATGAACTTTCACCATGTCCATCTTAAGTTTTTACCTCAACTTTTCTGTCTTAACTGTGTTCAGACAGGAAAACCACATCTGTCCCCCATTACTTCTGGATGTCACCATAGTTCCAGCACAACGACAATTCAAAAGGAATGGATCCAACATTATGTTACTATCGAAATTAGAGATCCTTTTCTTTTAATCTATTAAAGAGTATTTAAGTTCTTTAAGTGCTTGGAAGGTTTGTTTTAAACTCTTTAGAAATAGCTACAATAGCGCCTAAAGGCCCAAAATGCGTTAGTAAATGGTAAAATGAAGAAAAATGCAACATAAAGCTACAATAGCGTCTAAGGGCCTAAAAATTTCTCAAATAGGAATTCTTGGATTCCATTCTTTTATCACATTCGGATGTTTTGAATTCTTGAATAAACCAATTCAAGAACAGTTGGATGCCGACAAAATCATCAAAGAGTGGTATTCTTTATTTTGATTCAACAAAGTGCTCTTACCTCAACAAGGGGAGCACCGGCCTTTTCTTTTAGAAATAGCTACAATAGGGCCTAAGGGCCCAACATTGGGATGCTTCTGGATGTTGGCTAAGTGATTCAATCTTCGCCTTGGAATAAAAAGAATTGATATTGGATCTTGTGGCAAATGTGTTGCTAAAATTCTTCCTTCATCCATTTCATATGCCAAGGTAGGTAACAAAACTGACTATTTGTGTGATAAAATCTTTCAGTTAACTTGATATTTCTTAAGAAATAAAATTGACAAATCGAATTTGGTGATTATTTTCTTCTTCAAGAGATCCTGTGGGAAAAGTGTTGCTAAATTTCTTCCTTCATCCATTTCATATGCCGTGTAGGGCAAATGGAAACAAAACCCTTTTCCTGCTCTTGAGAATTTTTTTCCATTGAACATAGCCCCAATTTTTCCTTTTTTTATTCCTTAGAATCTTTTTTTGTCTTTCTAGCGGTATGAAACAGCCAACTAATTATCTTATCTGCTAAAATGAATATCTCCAAAAATATTTGGAGTCCCGTATGGCTTTTTTTCTCTTCACTCGGACCAGTCCACGTAGTTGACTTCTTGTATTTTTTTTGTGTGTGTATCCACTCCAATAATACTATTGTCAAATCTCGCCAAGATATGAAGTTCTTGAAGAATGAAAAAAAACCTCCAATAAATTCTTTTGTTCCTCAATGTTGAATCAAACCCTCTATTTTTAAGATGGAATCTTCCTCTGGGATAGTCCTGGCCATAGGAAGCCGAACCCGGTTGACCTGGCCCGACGCTACTCTTAGGTCGGGCTCGGGCCCACCATTTTTGCGCCCGGCAGGCTTTTACATACTCAGCCCAGGCACAATTGCCCAGCCAGGCCCAGGCCTAGGTTTTTTGCCTCCGGCTTGGCTAGGCCCAACCCAAAGCCCGGCCCAGCCAAAGGTTTGGCCAGGTATACTCTGGGATCTCGTATTCGCCGTATGAATCTTCTTCTGAGTCTTCCTCTAGAGTACCATATTTTTCCTCTGTGCTTTCCCCAAGGCTGCCATATCCGTCTTCTGAGGAGTTCTATTGCCGACTATGAGGTGTATCCTGTGATCGACGACAAAGAAACTCCCCGTCAACAAAACAATGAGAGGTCTATAGATCCAAGCTTTGCATCAATGATTAACAAAACATGGCGCCCAAGGACAACAAATAGATCCCAACAAATAGATCAATGACAAAACTCTCAGTCAGCAGAGCCGCCAAAGGACAGCAAACCAAGAAGGGAACACCTCGTCAGGACATCATACAGCCACCAACCGATTCCCACTATATAACACGATGCTTCAGATTGATGATCATTAATTGACGGTTCCACTATATAACATAGAACAGTCGATTACAGTATCTTAGTCTTCACAATGTGTCCTTGAACATTTTCAACGTTACAACACTGCAGGCTGAAACTACCGCTACTGGACCTAACAAAGACAGCGCTGGAGAGGCACTCACGCAATGAAGCTGGGCAGCCCAGGGATGTAGGCAAACTGCAGCTGGTCGTCTACAGAGGCGGATCCCGGGTCAAAAAGAACAGTCGGCTCAGAAAGCCCAGGGATGTAAGCAAGATGTCTGTATTAGGATCTCTATTATTTTTGCTTTAGTTTAGCATATTTTTCATTTTCTTAGGCCTGCGCGAGGATTGCAGTCCTGGTCGTTCTGCTCAAGCGACAGCAGAAAAACTGCGCTGAGGGAGGCAGAGACACAAAGACAACGGCAGGGTCAATAGAAAGGGTATAGCCATCAGAGATATGGGGAGCAAAATCCTGGGAAAATTGTGGAAGTACAGATGAACACTGTGAAGCCATAGATAATCTGAGTGCCGAGGAATTCCATGAACCTAGTTACCAATTATTTTAATAGTAATTAACAGGTGAACAGCTCCCAATTTTTAGGTGTTTTAAGTACCAGGACCAGTATATTCGTTGATCTCCTAAATCAAGAGCAAGATCCAAACTAGGTAAAAAGGGTAAAATAGATTGAGTGATAAACAATGGATTGGATGCAAAAGCCTCAGATTGTAGGTTCTTTTCATAGCTGAAGCTGCAAAGTATATTTAACACCATCACAGGCAGTTCGCCCCAATCCACGAATCAAAAAAACCAGAAAATAGAAATCAGAATAATAGCCATTAACTTGGAAGTAGCTGCCTCAGTGGTTGTGACAATGTGTTTGATCGTCATGGAACAATCCGATAATACGTGCATTTTTATGCATCATCGGCAGCCAATCAAATCCCATGAAAAAACGAATCAAAAACTCGAATCGACTTGGAAAACAGAAACATCAGAGAGATTCCCATTAGACTTGGTATATCATAACCATTAGATGGTTCTGATGTCCCTGTCTGATTGTCATCACCTGCTTCACGGATTCCCATCCAAGCTCTGAACTGCCTCGAACGAGAAAGAGGATTCGAAAGAATACGAGCAAACCCAAAAGAGCAGATCTGAAAGAAACAACTATAGCAACTCAAACATATCTATCTGGCTTGGGAAATCGAAAACATCAGAGAGATTCCCATTATAGACGTAGTCTGTCATAACCCCGAAGGGTTCTGATGTCCCTGTCTTGCTATCATCACTTGCTTCCATGGATCCCCAACCAAGAACTCGTCAAACTACTAAACCAGCAAGGAAGAAAGGGAAGATTTGGACGAAGCAATACGGGGAGAAGCAAATCGAAAACTCGAGCTCAAGAAACAAACCGAAGGCGGCGGGCGGTGGGGGCTGGGCGATGCTTCCTGATCCCTACGGCTGGTGTATATATAGGTGCCGCGGAACATCTAGGGTTTTCGAACGTGGGCCTGCTGGGCTATGTATCTTAAGCACTTGGCCTATTAAGTTATCGTAGTGGGCTGTTATGCGACCGAACTATGTCGGCTCGGTTTATCACGACTACTCTTTTCCTTTCAACCTTTACTAAAAAAAAAACTCTTTTCGTCTCTGTTTGACTCTCTTTTTTCCTTGCTTGACCATAAAAAATGTAGGTCTCTGTTTGACTCTCCCTGTTTCTTTGCTTGACCATATTTTTAATAGGTAGGACCGTGGGAATAAAAAACAACAATTTCTATTCCTAATAGAGCAGTTGGTAAATTGCGTCCAGGTTTTCTTTCGTCCCACCACCTTCATTCGGGTTTTTTTTCGTCCTCCTTCCACCTCCCTCGCACCCAAGAACGATGCCCCCTCGCGCGAGAAAAAGAAACAGATGATGACCGCCCTCGTGAAAAAGAACCGTACGACGACCCCTCACACGAAGAAAAAACGGACGGTCTCTCCCCGCGCCTAGGAGCTCGATCTGGATCTCGGCGACGGCTCTCCTCTCTCTCTCTCTCTCTTCCCTCATCGACGCATCCCCCGGAGCCCTCCCCACCTCCTCCCATTTCTTTTTTTTGAACAACAAAAGGCGCACTAGGCGCCAAACTTTATTATTTCAGCTCAGAAACACCGTACAGCATGAATTACAAAGCCCTGAAATTGAAAAGTAGAGAGAAGAGAAACTACAAGGCAAGTCATATTCCGATGAGCTGAAGCGAAACAACATATATCAGGTTCTACCACTGATGTTAGAACCTGGTGAGCTACATTGTGTGCAATACCATTGATCTCCCTAGAGATGTGAAACACCTGGGACTGAAGATCTTTGGAGTAGCAGAAGAAGTCAGCCAGAATTTTCCTTATAGTCCAAGGAGTAGTAGATTCCTTAATCTTTCTGCTAGCCGCCCATGACGCCAAAGACAGATTGTCAGTGAGGAAAGTGGGCTGAGAAATGCATAGCTGTTTGGCCACTCTAGCCACCAAAAGAAGCGCCAAAGTTTCAGCTTGTAAAGGTGTATCTGTGATAACAGTAGAAGCTTGGATCTGCACATTGACCTCCAATTGGACTTGTGGTAAAGAGAGGTAAATTCCAATTCCAGTAGCAACAGATCCTTGAGTCAAGCCTGGAATTTTTTTGCATCTAAATGCTGCATCAGAGTATACTTTTGGTCCTGTAACTTGAAGATCAGACTTAATCACTTTCCCCTGCATAGGAATCTGATTAGTAAGAGGTAAAACACCGACCATCTCATTGGATTTGAGCTGAGAAGAAATATGTATAGAATCATCGAGTTCATTACACAGGGCTATGGCAGCAGTGTTAATATGATAAGGAAGAGATTTTTTTCCTACTAAATAAATAATCATTCCTAGCTTTCCAAAGACACCACATAAAGTTGAGAATGTTGGGTAGAGAAGCATGAGGATGATTCATATTAATCAGAGCAAGGAAAATACTGTGAATATTAGGGTTACTTTGAACTAAAATATCCATTCTAATGCACCAAGGATTCAGAAACCAAGCAGCTCTAGCAAAATCACAAAGAAAAAAATAAATGCATCTCATCCTCAAGCTTACCGCATCTGCTACAAAGTTGAGATATGTGCACGGAGAAGCGGCCAGCTCTCAAACCTGTGGGAAGAGCTTTTCTAAGAAGCCTCCAAGCAAAAGTTTTTACCCTGGGAATCATCATCTTTTGTTTCCAGACCTCATTTAGAAGATTCTTGACCTGCAAAGAAACCTGAGAAGGTGCAAATCTAGGATTGGCATGAATATCCTGCAAACACAGCTTATAAGTAGATTTAGAAGTACAAATACCATTAGGGGTAAGGTCCCAACACAGAATATCTGGACCGTCCTCTTGAATAATATCAGTCTGCATAATAGTAGAAGCAAGAGGTTGTTGGAAAAGAGAGTAAATAAGGGTAGAATTCCATTCTTTCCTATCAGGAACCCAAAGATCTTTAACAAGAGAAGGGTAACTATATCCTGAAGGTTGAATAATAAGATGATCATAAATAGCATTCCGATGCGAGCACCAAGGGGTACTCCATATAGAAATATTACCTTGAGTAATCTGATAAAAAGAATGAGCTTTGAGTTTGGGCAGTATTTTGAGAATGGAGGACCAAAAAGCTGATTTTGGATTAGAAGGGCTAGCAGTCCAGATGGAAGAATCATGGAAGTATTTGGACTTAAGAACAAGATGGAGATGGGAAGAAGAATCTTTCGCTATACGCCAAGCAGCTGCAAGCATCAGGCCTTCATTAATGGCTTGTAAGTTCCTAATACCAAGGCCACCCTCTTTTTTAGAATAACAAGTATCCTTCCAAGCTCTAAGACACAAGCTTTTGCTCGAATTATGCTCTCTAATACTTGTCCACCAAAAGTTCCTAATAATAGCAGTGAGTTTGGCTATGAACTTCTTAGGAAATAAAATATTAGCCATATAGTAAACAGGAATACCAGAAAAAACTGATCTAATCAATTCAAGCCTAGCTGCATGAGAGAGCAAGTTGGCCT
This sequence comes from Triticum urartu, assembly GCF_003073215.2. Classification (NCBI taxonomy): domain Eukaryota; kingdom Viridiplantae; phylum Streptophyta; class Magnoliopsida; order Poales; family Poaceae; genus Triticum; species Triticum urartu. The sequence continues at coordinate 457,857,478 of NC_053026.1, read as the reverse complement.
TATAAGCAGGAAGCTTATTCATGAATTTATCCAAAACAAAATTGTAGGCCGAGTTCGACTCGCCTCAGGCCACCATGTACACGGAGGCGGAAGCCAAGGAAGCACGAGAAGACGGTGTTGACCTGCTGGAAGAGGGCTGGCTGTTAGCTCTCAGTCGGTCCGCCATCTATCAGCAGGGTCTGCGTCGCTACCACAGCCGGAAGGTCAAGCCAAGATCTTTCCAAGAGGGCGTCCTGTGCTCCAGCTGATCCAGCGAACAGCCGGCCAGCACAAGCTCTCGGCCCCTTGGGAGGGCCCCTTCATCATCAGCAGAGCTTTAGGCAACGACTCCTACTACCTAATTGACGCGCAGAAGCCGAAGGCACGCAAGAGAGACGATTCCGGCAAGGAGTCGGACCGACCGTGGAACGCCAATCTCCCCGAAGATTTTATAGTTAAAAAGCAGTACATAGCACGCTACCTTTTGTACTAAGTACGAGACAAGGGGTGCCCCGAGGAGTACTCGGGGACTACCCTCTTTTATCTATGGAAGATGAGTATCATGCATACGATTATGTTGCTACACTTGCCTTCCTCGTCCGGCACCGGGTTCGACCAGTCGGCCCGGGGACTCGCCACCTCAAGTTATATCTGAAGTTCCACCTGCAGCCAGACAAGTAGTGTGCCGGCACCCAAGCCCCCTCTTGCTAAAAGTCGCAGATCGAAGAAACGACTGTCCGACTGGCAAGAGCCAAGGGCAGGAAAGGATGCCCATGCGAAAAACGGCTAAGGACTAACGAACTTATATAACATGAGCCAGCCTCCCACCCCGCCAGCCGACTACCAGAGCAGTCGGCTGGCCGGCTTCCCGTTCACCTTGCTGCAAATCTGAAAAAGCTCAAGTACTTGCCTTCCCAAAAGCACCAAGTCCTTCTCCAGCCACAGACTGCAGAGCAGCTGTCCGGCTGGGAAGGCGATGGCCAAGGGAAGGCGGCAAAGGAAAAAGCCAAAGGATAAAAAGCAAACATAAACGGAAGCCAAACACATGCATAATATTTACAGAAAAGACCTTCGAAAGGCCAGCATTCAACATAGTCTGAATACACCCCCAGTGGGTGGAACTGCGCAAATTTAAAAGATTGTTCAAAGAAGTAACAAGCAGGAAAGCTAGGATGGCGGATCAAGCCAGGGGAACAACAGGTGAGTTGGGTAGGTTGGCGGAGTCGGCGGTGTCGGCTGGAGGAGTGACCGGCTGGCGAGTCTCGGCATCGTTGTTGGAAGCACGATCAAGCTGAGGCGGGCTGGTCGCTTCATCATCCGGCGCAGCGTCTTCGTCATCCTCTCACTCTTCCTCTTCGCCCTCATCACTGGAGGCAATCTCCTCCGCCGAGTCCTCACCTTCGGCCGGGTTCAGCCCGAACCACTCCTCCGGCTGAGCGGCGCCGGCGTCATCCACCTTAGGAGCAAAGGCGCTGGTATCGGTATACTCGGCGATCGTCGAGGCGCGCTGGATGATAGCCGGCCGCACCGCCTCCAGCTCCTCGTCAGCCTCCTGCCGCCAGGTGCTCAGCTGGTCCAAGTTCAGCCCAGGATACCAAGCCCGGACGAACTCCGGAGCCCGCCCAGCGGCGGAGCGGGCCGCTGATGCCTTCCAAGCCTCGAAGCGGCCGACTGCGACCTCCAGCCAGTCGGTGGTCCGACTTGGGGTGCGCGGAATCACCTCGCCAGGCCAGAGGGCGACCAGCACTTGCACTCTGACGTGCTGAAGACGGCGGAGCATATGATGGGCCGGCTGCAGGCGGGCTTGAAGCCCCAGAAGCTGCTCCTCAAGTGACCGGCTGGCATTCGGCGCAATCTCGGCCCCCGCCTGCCGTCGCGCGACGCGGTAGGCCTCGATGTCTTGGGTGGCGGCGGCTGAGTAGCCGGGGAAGTAATCTGCACAAAGAGGAAACGAGTGACACAAAATCAAAAAATGAATCAGATAGTAGAAGGCAGGCAAGGAAGCAAAGAAGAAGGCGGCCTACCATCAATCAAGTCTTCAACCCCGCTGTAGCCTTGGCTCAGCGCCTGCCTCATCTCGGCCCAGTTTGTCGCCTCAGTCTCGTACTCGGCTTTGAGGGCGGCCTCGTTGTCCTGCGCCGCCTTCAGGGCCGCCTTGTGGCTCTCCTCCTGGTCGGCCAGCTTCTTGGCCAGGTGGTCACGCTCTTGAGCCAGGGCGGTGCACTCGGCCTCCTTGGCACAAAGGGCGGTCTGGGCTCCGCTCAGCTGGCTCCTCAAGTCAGCATTGGCCCCTGCAATATAAAGAAAGAAGTCGTCAGGAAAAGATCCGACCCGACTACTCGGTAGTCGGCCTGAATCTTGGGGACTACACCTAGTGGGTGCGCTGACGCACCCCCACTTAAAAGAAAAACGAAGCGCTTACTCCGGCTCTCAGTCAGATCGGTGGCTTTCTGATTCAACTCCTGGGCCTGGGAGTTGAAGGCGGCCGCGCGGAGGTTGTGGTACTCCTGCAGAGAAGACAAGGGACGTGAGTAAGAACAAGATGGTAATCAAGCTTTCCAATAAGTTCCAAGCCCCCTGCTCAGCAGCCGGCTCGAAACTCGGAGACTACACCCAGTGGGTGCGCTGACGCGCCCCCATGGAAGAAATTAAAAGCAATCAAAGGAGTAGGAGGACTCACCCGAATAACCGACCGCGTCGTGAGAAACTCCTGGGTGTACTGCTTCTGCGCGGTGGCTTGGGCCTGAAGCCGGTTCCGGACGTCCTGCGCCGCCACATTCAGCACGGCTGTCCCGCCGCCCGGCATCCACCCGGGCGAGCTGTCGCTGGCCGCTTCTAGGTCCTGGGCCGATGAGCCGGCATCCATGGTCTTCTGCGCGTCCGGCGCTGAAGTCGCCTTCCCCGCGCGTCGGCGAAGCGATGACGAGATCACAAGATCCCCTCCCACGGTCGGCTCGCCCCAAGCCGGCTGCGCTGGCGGCACTTCAGGCCGACCTCCTCGGCCCGCTCCAGTCGGCAGTGATGGCGCCGCCTCCCTCTCCATCTCCGGCTGGCCGCGGCCGGCCTCCTCCAGCGGGGGCACAGGGGTGTCGGGAGCCGCGACGTGGAGGGGAATGACGAACTGCGGAGGCTGGTTCTGCGGGGCCTCCGCCTCCCTCTCCACATCTGCGGCCTCCGCTTGGGCCTTGGCGGCCGCGACGGCTCGCGCCTCCGCCGACTTCTGCTCCGCCTCCTGAGCCGCCCTCCGCTCCTCCGCCTCCCGCTCCTCCCGCGCTTTCCGCGCGTTCCGCTCCGTCGCCTCTAGGAGGTCGGCGCGGGGATCTACCCGGCGCGAGCTTGAAGACCCTCCTACGGCTCCGACTATGGAGGCGGCCGGGACTCGCCCAAGGGAAAGAGGGGCCTTGTTTGATAAATTGAGAAAAAGGGTTTGGAAAAACATCAACCGAAGAAGAAGAAAAAAGAAAGGCATGAGAACAGCGACACTTACGCTGAGACCGCCTGCGGCTGCTTCACCACCTTGCGGAAGCGGGCTGCCTTCGCGGCCGCCTCATCGCGCTTGGTCGCCGCGGCGGTGCTCTTGGGCTTCTTCGGCCGACTGCCGAAGTGGGTCGACGCGGTCGGCCCGGCGGATGGGCCCGCACCATGGTGATCGGCCGCCGGTCGGCGGCGCATGATGACTTCGGCCTCGTCATCATCTGGCCAGTCCTCGAAGCCGGCCCCGAGCCCGGACCCGCCTGCGTCGCCACCTTCCCCCACGACGTCGTCTTCCATGGCGGCCGCCCCTAGGTCTAGGTCGTCTACATCGTCCATAGTACGGTTGGGGAGGAACTGGCGTTCCACCCCTGCGGCCCCAGCTGCTGGCGGAATCATGGGGTTCTGCCAAAGAAAGGCCGGCTGGTCATGAGTTGGCCACCATGAACTCGGCAACAAGAAAAGATAAAGAGGAAGAGAAACTTACCACCGGCGGAGGATTGGCGCGAGAGTACAGCACCTTGCCATACTGCCACTCCTCGGTGAGCTTGTAGTTGGAAATGTAGTTCACCATATAAGACACCTCGGCGTGAGGCATCTCCTTGGTGCTTAGTCGGCACGGGTCGAAGTGGCCGCTCATCTGGCAGATCATATGAGGTCGGCCCTGGAGCGGGAGCACCCAGCGCTCCACGAAGGCAGCCACCAGGTCGGCCCCGGACAGACCCTCCGACTGGATCATCACCCGGAGCCGGGCAACAGAGGCGGACCCGCCCGGAGACAGCGACCTGGACCGGAAGGACCATGAAGGTTGCCTCCCAGCCGGCGGGCCGGCTATGTAAGCCGGCAGGTTGACGAAGTCGCCTTGCGGAGCAATATTCTTCACATAAAAGTAGGACTTCTGCCAGAGCTTCACCGACTGGATCAGCGGGACCTGGACCGGAAACGGGTTGTTGTCGCTCGCCCTCCGCATGGCGATGAAGGCACCGCATGAGGTGGGCACGCCCGCGACAACGGTGCCGAGCTTGCACTGAAAGAACTCTCCCCACAGTTTAAGAGTGGGGAGGACGCCAGGAAAACCCTCGCACAGGGTGACGAAGGCCGACAGCAGCATCACCGTGTTGGGAGTGAGGTGATGTGGCTGGAGATGATAAAATTCAAGGAACGAGCGGAGGAACCCGCTCGCCGGCAGGCCGAAGCCACGCAGGTAGTGCGAGCAGAAGATTACCCGCTCGTCCTCTTCCGGCGCCGGTGAGATTTCCCTCTCCGGCGCGAGGCGGACCCACACGAGATCCGCGCCCGGCAGCCGCCACGTCCGACGGAGGAAGTCGTCGTGGACGTTGGAGCCGTCCCAGGAGCTCGACAACGCCTTGGGTACGGCGCGGCGGTGAGAAAGGTGCGGCGAAAGGAGGGTGCACAACCCAACTGCGACGAAGCGACGGCGAGCCAAGAAGATTGGCAGGAAGGCCGAGCGGCGACAGGTAGCTGTCATGACAAGAGGAGGAAGAAGAAGGAGGGGGCAGAGCGAGGGAGAGCGCGAGAGCGTTTGGCGCTCCCCTCCTCTCCCCCTACTTATAGCCTCGTGCGGCGAAGCCGAGGAGGCAGGACGTGGGGGGATGTGGGATTAACTGCACCCACTCCCCCACGCACCGTAATTATTGCGCCATTACGGTGTGGGGAAACCGCCGCTGGGGCACGTGCGGTCCATCCAGGCCACAGAAGATCTGCGCGTGGGCCGAGGCCCTATAGTGGTGGGCCCCAGACTGCGGCGGTGTCCCGTCACACGCGTGGGCTGGCAGGCCCCTCCAGCCGGAGGATGCCATGTGGCGCGCAGACGACGAGCGGTCAGTTCACAGCCGGACTCGCGCGCCGACTGGCGCCCGCCTTCAAACTTCGAGATCTCTAAGAGACAGCGCGCCTAGTCAAAACCGGCTTCTAATTCCCGGCTCCTCAAGAAAGGAAGCTGATTGAGCTCCTCGACTTTTTTCTGCCTCGGAGCCCAATCAGCTTCGGGGACTACTGTCGGAGTAAATGACCACGGGTAGCCTAGCCAGCTTCCCCTGGCACTTCAGAAAAAGTACAGGCCGATCAAGCCTCCAAGCGTCCAAGACACGGGGCCGCTGAGGGAGTCCCGGATTAGGGGGTGTCCGTGTGGCTGGACTATACCTTCAGCCAGACTCCTGGACTATGAAGATACAAGATTGAAGACTTCGTCCCGTGTCCGGAAGGGATTTTCCTTGGCATGGAAGGCAAGCTTGGCGATACGGATATGCAGATCTCCTACCATTGTAACCGACTTTGTGTAACCCTAACCCTCTCCGGTGTCTGTATAAATCGGAGGGTTTTAGTCCGTAGGACAACATACAGAACAACAATCATACCATAGGCTAGCTTCTAGGGTTTAGGCTCTCCGATCTCGTGGTAGATCTACTCTTGTACTACCCATATCATCAATATTAATCAAGCAGGACGTAGGGTTTTACCTCCGTCGAGAGGGCCCGAACCTGGGTAAAACTTCGTGTCCCTTGCCTCCTGTTACCATTCGGCCTAGACGCACAGTTCGGGACCCCCTACCCGAGATCCCGCCGGTTTTGACACCGACATTGGTGCTTTCATATAGGGTTCCTCTGTGTCATCACCGTCAGGCTTGATGGCTCCTACGATCATCGATAGTGATGCGGTCCAGGGTGAAACTTGTCTCCCCGGACAAATCTCTGTCTTTGGCGGCTTTGCACTGCGGGCCAATTCACTTGACCATCTGGAGCAGATCGAAAGCTATGCCCCTGGCCGTCAGGTCAGATTTGTAAGTTTAAACTACATGGCTGACATCCGCGGGGACTTGATCTTCGATGGATTCGAGCCACTGCCGAGCGCGCCGCACTGCCATGACAAGCATGATCTAGCTCTGCCGCCTAACAGTGCCCTGAAGGCCGCACCCGCATCGGCTTCGACCCTTAATTCGGAGCCAACTGCACCGATCGAGGATGGGTGGATGGACGCCGCCTCGGGGGCTATGATCCTAGCGGCGATCGAGCCGAACACCAGCCCCGCACTCCGCGAGACTCGTGATTCCAAGGAGCCGGACTCCTCTCCGGACTCCGAACCATTCGCGCCTCTACCGATCGAATCCGATTGGGCGCTGATCATGGAGTTTACTGCCGCGGACATCTTTCAGCACTCGCCCTTTGGCGATATTATGAAATCACTAAAGTCTCTCTCTTTATCAGGAGAGCCCTAGCCGGACTATGGTTAGCGAGATTGGGATACGGACGATGAAGAAATTCAAAGCCCGCCCACCACCCACTTTGTAGCCACTGTCGACGATTTAACCGACATGCTCGACTTGGACTCCGAAGACATCGACGGTATGGACACCGATGAAGGAGACGATGAAGAACCAGCGCCTATTGGGCCCTGGAACGCCACCTCGTCATATGGCGTATACATGGTGGACGCACCAAAAGATGACGATGAGGAGCGGAAGGACGCACCGAAGGCTTGTTCCCTCGAAAAGCAGTCAAAGCGGCGACGCAAGCGCCGCCCCAAATCCCGCCTCAAATAGCGATCACACAGACCCAGCGCTGGAGCAGGGCGAACCGCTGCCGGATAATGGAAATCTGGATAATCAAACCGAACAAACAAATCCTATCAAGGATAATGGTCCGGACAACATAACGCCGGACAGGCACCCGGAGAAGAAGACTACCCGTAAAAGGCTTGTTGCCACCGCGAGGAGTCTGAAAAAGCAGAAGCAAAGGCTCAAGGCCGCGCAAGACACACTCCAAATCAGATGGAGTAAAATACTCAACACAGCAGCAAGGTACGGCGACAATCGCCCCTCCAAGAGCTACCCAAAGCGGAAGCTGCTACCCGAATTCGATGAGGAGGCCTCAGACCCCCCACAACCAAATATTAGAGCAGCCACCTGGTCGGATAGACAACCCCTCTACCAACACAGAGCGGCATACAACGCCGCTCACAATACAACACGCAACCCATGCGAGGGCTCGCACCCAAAGGACGGTGCAGCAAGATCCATCTATGGACCACGCAAGCGCGCCCCAGCATACAATGCAACACAACAAACATCCGAACAATGCGGTACACCCAGCTACAGGGGTGCCGCACACCCCCTATGTTTCACCAATGAGGTGCTGGACCATGAATTTCCAGAGGGATTCAAGCCCGTAAACATAGAGGCATACGACGGAACAACAGACCCTGGGGTCTGGATTGAGGACTACATCCTCCATATCCATATGGCTCGAGGAGATGATCTCCACGCCATCAAGTACTTACCCCTCAAGCTCAAAGGGCCAGCTCGTCACTGGCTCAAAGGCCTCCCCGAAAGCTCCATTGGAAGTTGGGAAGAGCTCGAAGACGCCTTTCGGGAAAATTTTCAAGGGACTTATGTCCGACCTCCGGATGCGGACGATTTGAGTCATATAACTCAACAGCCCGGAGAGTCAGCCCGAAAGCTTTGGAACAGGTTTCTTACTAAAAAGAACCAGATTGTCAACTGTCCGGACGCCGAAGCCTTGGCAGCTTTCAGGCATAGCATCCGTGACGAATGGCTCGCCAGACACCTCGGCCAAAATAAGCCGAGAACAATGGCCGCATTAACAAACCTCATGACCCGCTTTTGCGCGGGTGAGGACAGCTGGCTAGCCAAATGCAGCACCAGCGACCCCAGTACATCTGAAGTTAGAGATGGAAACGGGAGATCACGGCGCAACAGCAACAACAAACGCCGGAATAAAGAAGACAGCACGAAGGGCATGACAGTAAATGCCGGATTCAAAAGCTCTCGGCCAGGTCAAAAGCCGCCCCCTAAAGGCACCAGGGATGAACTGTCCAGCCTCAACAAAATTCTGGACCAAGTATGTCAGATCCATAGTACCCCTGGTAAACCTGCTAATCATACCCACAGAGAATGTTGGGTCTTCAAGCAGTCCGGCAAGCTCAACGCCATACATAAGGGGGAGGATACACCAAGTGAAGACGAGGACGAGCCTCCCAAGCAAGACATGGCGGAACAAAAGAGTTTTCCACCAGAAGTCAAAACAGTAAATGTGTTACACGTGATCAAGGGAAAAGACAACACGACACTCCCAGGAAAATATACCCAAGTGCCTGTCACCGCGAAGTCCTGCCACTGGTCGTCTCAACCAATCACTTTCGACCATCGCGATTACTCAGCAAGTATCCAACACGCAGGATGGGCTGCCCTGGTATTAGACCCAATAATTGGCGGATATCACTTCACACGAGTCCTGATGGACGGCGGCAGCAGCCTAAACTTAATATATCAGGATACAATCCGCGGGATGGGGTTAGACCCAACACAAATTCGCCATAGCAATACTACCTTTAAAGGAGTAACGCCAAGCCCAGGGGCTCGTTGTACGGGCTCCCTCCTACTACAGGTTATATTCGGCTCCCCCGATAACTTCCGTCACGAGCATTTAACCTTCCACATCGCTCCGTTTCAATGTGGCTATCAAGCACTGCTCGGACGCGAAGCTTTCGCTCGCTTTAATGCAATACCACACTACGCCTCCCTCACACTCAAGATGCCCGGTACACGTGGCATCATTTCAGTGAACGGAAATATCAAGCAATCTCTGTGCGCCGAAGAGAGTGCGGCTGCCTTGGCAACCGCACACTAAAGGCGCCCGGACCAGTGAAAGCATCCAAATAGGTCATCAAGACCTTAGACACAACCAATCAAGTCCGGCGCCGCTATTTATACCGAATAAGTGGTCACACCCCTATTTGTCAATACAAGGGGCTCAACGCGCGCAGACAAGTGGCAATTTCTTATCATCTTGAATTATACATGGTTTCTTTAAAAACTATCTTTTTGCACGACAACTTTTTCACTTAAATTCCTCTATTTTACAGACGATCATCATGCTACACCCGTCCAGGATACGGCACAACGGAGACACAGGCGCAGACGTGCAGCAGGGACCCGCTCCAAGGATTCTTTTTAGATTAAGACCCTGCGTAAACCTTTTTTACTGTCTCTTGTTGATATATATCCACCATTGAGAAGGATGCTGACGTCTTGGCATGTGGCCACGCCAGAACAATGCACGTACCTGGACACAAGGGGCTTCTTACAAAGGCCATTATTTAGGCCCGGTTTATACCACAAAGACCGAATACCTTAGGGAGTGTTCGGCGTCGCGAGTTTGGCCCTATATGCATCAACTCCGAATCATTGTCTTTGGTCAAATGTTGGGTTTTCCCGGCTCCTGTGTTTTGGTGCCTTACGTTCCGCTTTACCAGCTAAGGTAGCACCAGGAGAACTACTGCGATTGTGCCCTGGTTCATCCGGACGAGCACCTTAGTAGAGAAAGCCGAAAACTAATTGTCATGATATAGCGTGAGACTGGTCAACCACTCGATGACCTGTGGGAATGTTAGAATTCCTCCGCCTTAACGAAGGGCCTTTTCCGGCCAGGCATGTACGCACCCCGGAATTGGGAGAGTGCAGAGCCACCAGGGGCTATCTAGTAGCCCCACTGTCAAACTCCTATGGCTAAGTGAAAGTGCTAAAGCATTATAGTCCGGTTGCCTCGCTCGCTCCGCTATCACCTCCTTAATAGGACCAAGACGTTGGGTTAAGTGTGAACGCGTGTCTTTGCGAGCACCTCTGCATTATATGTGTGGGGGTTGAAGCCGACGACTGCAATCTTTCAGGTTATACACATGTATACATAAACGGCCGCCCAGGAGGCATCATATTACTTTCAGGCAAAAGTATAAAAATAGCCTTATAAAAATTTATGAAAGCATTTCGCTTACAATGAGATTACATATCACTCAAACATAATATTTTTTGAGCACTGGGTCTCTATCAAACGGGCACCCTCAAGAACTTCTTCAAAGTAGTGCTCAGTAGCCTTTCGACCTATAGCCGAATCCCGCGCTGCAACATTGGTAGCATCCATCTCCGCCCAGTATGCCTTAACACGGGCAAAGGCCATCCGTGCGCCCTCTATGCACGCCGACCTCTTCATCGCATTAATGCGCGGCACCACGTCAAGGAAATTCTGCACCAAGCTGAAATAGCTGTTCGGTTTTGACCTTTCCGTCCATAGCTGATCCACAACAGACCTCATGGAGAGTCCGGACAACCTATTTAGTTCGGCCCATTCGGCTAATTGGTCAGTCAACGAGAGTGGACGCTCAGGAGAATAGAATTGTCTCCAAAACAACTGGTCTACTTCATGGTCCGTCTGACCCTGGAAGTACTTGGCCGCATCGGCAGCGCTCGCCGTCAAATCCATATACACATCCTCCGAACTCCACAGCCGATCCAGAGGGGCATACCGTGGATCTCCGAACTTCCTCCGCAACATAAAGGATTTCCCAGCTACAATATCCTCGGCTTCCCGCAGCTCCTCCTTCTTTGCCCTCATAGCAAAGCGGAGGTCTTTTTTCATCGCAGCAGCCTTCTCAAGGTCCGATGCCTTCGCTTGGTTTTCCTTTTCAAGAACCTGGCAACGGTCGGCGGCGGCTTTTAATTCTATGGCCATCTTGGCCATCTTGTCTCGGCTCTCGCCATACGCGGCCTTCTCGGCTTGCAACTCTTCGGCCGCCTTCAAAGCAGCCGCATTACCCAACCTCGCTTGTTCCTTGGCTCGGCAAGTTCTGCTCGCAAGGCTTCAACAGTGGCAGCTCCATCTGCAGTCACAACATATTAAAGATGTTGGCATCATGCTACTCTTCCTATTGTGGCGTTTACCAGATAATGACACTTACCCTATGCCTCGTCAAGCCTTTTGTTAGCAAGCTCGATGTCGGCGTCTGCTGCATCCAACTGCCGTTCTAAATGGGCAAACTCGCTAGTCCGGCTAGCCACCGGAGCTTCCATCACCTGCACATAGAGGCAGTATGGTTATTACCTGGGAATATGATCCTCTGTTCGTCGTCGTTTCCAACGACAACCAGAGTCTCAGGGGCTACTATCTACACAGGGCACACCTAGCATGTGCAGGACTATCATACATTCTTTTACGTACCTCAAAGCCTGTCAGTAGACTCATAAAAGCTTCATGCAATCCACTTTCGGCGGATGATATTCTCTCCATCACCGTATTCATCAGCACACGGTGTTCATCTGAGATGGCCGCTCGCCCCACCAACTCCCTCAGAACATTCGATCGCACACTAGACGGTGCCGGACTCTTTTGTCTGCTCTCTTCGGGAGATGGACGCTGGGAGCTTCGGGGGTCAATGGGATTATCTTCCAGCCTCACCGGACTCGGAGAGGCCCTCCGCGACGACACTTCAGGGTCGCCCGCTTCCGGAGCAGAGGAGTCTGGAGGAGGCGTTTCGCTCTCCATCATCTCTGAAAGAAGATCCCCCGAAGAGGAGCTCATTTGAGAGGGGCTAAGGCCCGAACTGCAAAAATATATGCGGTGGTTATTCTCTCAGAAGAAAAAGATGGCATATCTGTACTATTAAAGTATTTCGGGTCACTTACGACTCGCGGGAGAATTGATCCCCCCGCGGACTTTGTGCGGCAAGAGCGCCCCCCAAGGTAGGACCCTCTGTGGGAGACTTCTTCTCCCGTTTGGAAGCTTCGACTTCCGAATCCCCGGGCGCAGTCCTTTTCCTCTTCTGGTCGTCTTCCTTCATGGAGACGCTCGCTCCCTCGGTTAGAATGGGCAGCGTTGGGGGCCCGCGTCCGCCCGTATTATCCTCCACAGTATCTTCCTTCAAGGGCTCCGGGCAAGGTGCGGTCTGGAGCATCTTTTCCAATACCGGATTTTCCAAACCCTCAGGGAGGGGGGCCGAACACCGAATAAACTTCGCCTTTGTTAGCCAGTCCTGGTCAAAAAGCGAACTCTCAGAAATAACTTCGTAACAAAGGAGAGATAGTATGTTCGGCCGGAAGATGCCTTACCTGTTCGGCGGCGCGGTTACTACTCAGGACCACGTCCTCGGTGATTTCCGGACACTCCAGCTGAGGTCCAAAGAATGACTTGTACATCTCCTCGTGCGTCAGGCCGAGAAAATTTTGAATGACACGCGGTCCCTCGGGATTGAACTCCCACAGGCGAAGAGGCCAGCGTTTGCAAGGCTAGACTTGACGAACCAGCATAACTTGTATTACCGCAACCAAACTGAAATCTCCATTGAAGAGATCTCGAATGCGGCTTTGCAGTATAGGCATGTCCTTGGCTGGACCCCAGCTCAGACCTCTGCTGATCCATGACATCAGTTGTGGTGGAGGGCCCGAGCGGAAAACAGGGGCGGCCGCCCACTTGGCACTTCTAGGAGTCGTGATGTAGAACCACTCCTGTTGCCACAATTCAGACACCTCTGGGATGGAACCTTTGGGCCACAGAGCTCCTGTCATCTTGCGTATTGAGGCACCTCCACACGCTGCATGTTTCCCCTCGATCATCTTCGGCTTTACTTCAAAGGTCTTGAGCCATAGGACAAAGTGAGGGGTAACCCGGAGGAAGGCCTCGCACACGACAATAAATGTCGTGATATGAAGAAAGGAGTCCGGAGCTAGATCATGGAAGTCTAGCCCGTAATAAAACATCAAACCTCTGACGAAAGGATCCAGAGCAAGGCCTAGACCTCGGAGGAAGTGGGAGACGAACACGACGTTCTCGTTGGGTTCAGGGGTGGGGACGGCCTGCCCTCGGGGAGGCAGCCGATGCAAAATCTCGGCGGTTAGATATCTGGCCTCCCTCAACTTTTTGATGTCTTCTTCCGTGACGGAGGAAGGCACCCATCGGCCTTGAAGGCTAGATCCGGACATGACTGAAGGTTCGGAGCACCTGACCTGAACTTCGGGCGTTTGAGCTTGAGGTGGGGGAAGGATTCGATTGAGCATGGGAGGGAAAAATAAAAGCCTTGTCCCTTTATAAAGAGGGTGAATATCAAGCGTCCTCTCCGTGTCCGTTTGGACTTGCCTATAATCTAGGAGTCCTAGAAGCGGTTGGGTGACCTACGCCCGTATTGATGAGAATCCCGGAATAAGGGGACACGATCTCTGCTTTAACAAGACGTGCCAAGGAAACTGCCTCGCATGATGTGCTGAGGTGGGATAATAAAACGACTCGGATAAAGGCTTGGCCGTGGTGTGTCACACTACGGAATACGTCAGCAGATTAGATTTGTGTAAATATTATTCTCTCTATGGCAATATGTGGAAACTTATTTTGCAGAGCCGGACACTATCTTTATGTTCAAAATCTTCTATGAAGTACTTGGAGGAGGAACCCGCCTTGCAATGCCGAAGACAATCTGCGCGCCGGACTCGTCGTCATTGAAGCCTGGTTCAGGGGCTACTGAGGGAGTCCTGGATTAGGGGGTGTCCAGATGGCCGGACTATACCTTCAGCCGGACTCCTGGACTATGAAAATACAAGATTGAAGACTTTGTCCCGTGTCCGGAAGGGATTTTCCTTGGCGTGGAAGGCAAGCTTGGCGATACGGATATGCAGATCTCCTACCATTGTAACCGACTTTGTGTAACCCTAACCCTCTCCGGTGTCTATATAAATCGAAGGGTTTTAGTCCGTAGGACAACATACGGAACAACAATCATACCATAGGCTAGCTTCTAGGGTTTAGCCTCTCCGATCTCGTGGTAGATCTACTCTTGTACTACCCATATCATCAATATTAATCAAGCAGGATGTAGGGTTTTACCTCCATCGAGAGGGCCCGAACCTGGGTAAAACTTCGTGTCCCTTGCCTCCTGTTACCATCCGGCCTAAACGCATAGTTTGGGACCCCTTACCCAAGATCCGCCGGTTTTGACACCGACACCCGCCTTCCCCTAGCCGGCTACCTCTCAAGCCGGCTGCGCGAAGGCGGCCCAGCCCTGAAATCTTTGAGAAACAAGACCACGAGAAGGCCGACTTCCAGAAGCCGGCCATAAAAGGGCCGACTCCCGGGAGCCGGCCCCTCAGCAGGCGGCTAAGATCTTGCCCTCAGAATCTGCACCCACATAACGGCGACAAGACGGGGCGTGGCTACAGTAAAGCCTGCCACCCCCGAATCCCGGCGCACGCCTGACCATAGTGCACTGTACGAGGCGGCCATCCCGTCCGGCGCGTCACTGTTGCCACGATGATCGTGACGTCACCCACGGCGAACGGCCAGTACGACCCGTGGGTGGCGGGCCCCCTTGGCCAGGGAGATCCTAAAAGCGGCCGGGCTTCCCGCAGCCGGCCAGGGGTATGGCCGGCTTCCAATAGCCGGCCAACTTTCTCCCTCCAAGGAGGTGCTTCATTAAGGAGACAAGAGAAGGTAAGGCTACAGTGATGAGCCACCTCGCGGCGGCACTGTAGCCATGCTTACCACGACAAAGCCATCGTCACCAGGGGCAAGGTAACAGTAACCAGCCCCCGACAAGACCCCCGGGCGGTGGGGCCGGCCTGTCGACCAAAGGGTCGGCAGCCGGCGGGCCCACCAGTCGGCGGGCCCCACCAGTCGGCGGAGAAGTCGGCGGGCGTAGACACAGACGGCTGGGGCCCACGCCTAGCCGGATTACCATTGTACCCCTGGGGGGTAGGCCTATATAAACCCCCCAGGGTTCCCATGCAGGGGAGATCGCTCTTTGGATAGATTTTAGACACCACAAGGAGAAGAGGAGCGGGCTAGCCTGGCCCTCCTTCATCCTTTCTCCGAACAGTTCAAGGAGCATTCTGTAGCTACCCTTCGAGCTAGTGATCATGCGGAGACCCCGCAGAGCAGCATTAGGGGTGTTATCTCCACGGAGAGCCCTGAAGCTGGGTAAGATTCACCGGCGTGTATGTCTTCGCCTTATCCTGTTTTCAGGCACCGGCGATGTTTTATTGGCTCCCACAATGATAAGCCATCCATTGGCATATGTCGCACCAACCACCCGACAATTTGCATAGAAAAGGACATCACGTCGAGGAATAACTTGTGCAGCAGTGCTAAGCGGATGACAGAATTCAACTATTCACAGACGACACATACATCCAGCCGGACATGCGCATGAATGAGCAGGGTACCGGCCGGTGGATTTTCAGATCGGGCAAAATCATCATGTGTGGAGCAATTTCGATAACTTGTGTGACAGTATTCTTCAGAATGGTTTTCTAGTTAAGCCTGAAAATAGTCCTACTGAATGACTATCCCATGAAACTCCACCCATACCACAACTCCACAAGGGATCAATGCGTAATTTTCTTCCCCGGCTTCAAATTAGTGCAAGTATATTTAGCTCTGTGATAAGCACATTTTTAGAAAGCATTTGTCTCAGTTGATTTAAAAATAACAATTTCTCAATTGACTTAAAAAATCAAGCAGATTTAAAAAGTTCAACATAAAATTGTCCCTACGTAAGACTATTACTACAAAAACCATATGTTCTAGTTTATTTTTGAACTATAATTGCTCCAGGATTCTAACTGGAGTCTTTTCTTTTCTTGCGAACATGCAAAAGCTATGCACGACGATGTATTAGAAGAAGAATATGCTCATCAAGTGTAAAAGGCGGTAATATTGTCTTAATATACCTCATGCATATCTAGAATAATGTTCACCGTGCTATAACATTTTGTTCATCCGGTGGGGGGGAAATGTATCTTTTTCCTCTCAAAGTTCAAACTAACATTGAATCGTGCATGTATCTCAACACTGGATAAATGGTCCTTGACGTCTGCCGACAACTAAGTAATTCATTGTCAACTGGGATTAGCAAAATCCAATTATTCTTTTCTCTAAGATTGGTCTTTTTAGAATAAACTGCTTTACTCAGGTAAGAAGATACAATTGTAGTTTCAAATAACAAACTTTGCAAGACAGAAAAATAATAAGCCCTTAACACCGATGAGTTGTCGTTGAGGAGAACAACCCACATCGAGAGAAGCATCGCTGCAGTAAGGAACCATTTACACCATCACCAGGACTCCACCAGGGGATTCTCCTTGAGGTTTTTTAAGCTGCTTGAGTCACCTGAGCTATCCAAATCATAGATTAAAATCATGGGAGAAACTATTTCATGGCGGCCTCTCCCAGCAGCTATAGCGGCCGCCATAGCGGGCAATAGCGGCAAATAGCAGCAAATTTTCTGGTGGGAGAGATGATTTCTAGAGGTGGCCAATAATACTACATCTACGTAAACCTGTTACGTGATCCTACATAACCTTCCCTCTAATTCTCTCCTCCCCTGATTTTCATGGGTGTGGGGCCCCCTCCTTTCCCTTCTTCCAATTAAAATTGGCCAAATCAGCAGCATTACGTAAACCTTACGTAGCTTTGCGTGGATGTAGCATTGCTTATATCATGGCCCCTCTAACCATCCAACTACAGGTTGGTTCGCTCTGATCACGTGTTTTAAAGCACAAGTTTATTCTCCGGTATTTTCTTGGATGTTATATACCAAGCCGCTCGCGATGCATGAGCATGAGCACACACACTGCCTTCGTTGCTCAACCGCATTTGCAGGTACCAGAGACGCACCGCGTCCACGAGATGGCCGTGCCGGTGTGGTTCTTCTCGCTGGCCTCGCTTGGCGCTCTCCATGTCGTTGCCATCAGCTTCCGCCTCATCGCCTACTTCTCGGTCTTCCTCCGCCGGCCCATTGACCTGCGCCGCCGGTACGGCGCCTGGGCCGTCGTCACCGGCCCAAGGTCCGGCATCGGGCGCTCCATGGCCCTGGAGCTCGCGGAGAGGGGCCTCAACCTCGTCCTCGTCGGCCGCGACCCGCCCAAGCTCGGGGACATCTCCGAGAGGATCTCCAGGGCTCACGCCGCCGTGCAGACCAAGACCGTGCTGTTCGATTTCTCCCTCGTCTCCACCGCGCAAGGTGTAAAGGTTGATCGTAGACATAGCGTACGTATGCGTCTGAGCACCGACTGCCTGACCGGTCGTGTCGTGTCGATCGATCTTGGGCATGCAGGCGACGAGGCGATGCGGCGGCTCCGGGAAGCCGTGGCGGGGCTGGACGTAGGGGTGCTGGTGAACAACGCGGGCGTGGCGAAGCCGGGCGCGGTGTACCTCCACGAGGTGGACGTGGAGGCGTGGGTGAGGATGATACGGGTGAACGCGCTGGCCCTGACGGAGGTGACGGCGGCGGTGCTGCCGGGGATGCTGCGGCGAGGGAGGGGCGCCGTCGTGAACATCGGCTCTGGGTCATCGTTCGGCCTCCCGTCCTACCCCCTCTACTCCGTCTACGTCGCCACCAAGCGGTAACGACGACGCGCACATCTTTCGCGTGTTATTCTTGAATTGAAACACATGATCTGTTCCTTTCATCAATCAAAATAGACTAAAAAAAATCAAAAAAGAAAAGAAGAAGAATACATGCTCTGTTCTTGCCGACCTGCAGGTACGTTCTTGAGTTCTCCAGGAGCCTCTCCGTGGAGTACAAGAGCAGAGGAATCGATGTGCAATGTCAGGTATCCCCATAATCACTCGTTTGCGTTGTAGAAATGTGGGGTCGGAGCTCGTTGCATGTTCAGAATGTTGGGTATGGTTGTGACCTGATCTTGTGCTTATGAGGTTGCATGCTCTATGAGTAAGTAGTTCGCATGTGGTTAGTTTGTAACGGTTTTTTTTCCGTTTTCCATTAATTAAATGGGCAACTCTTTCATTAATCGATGAGGTAAATCTTTTACCTCCATTTGAAAAAGAAAAAATCACTCGCGTACATAGGTGAGCAGCTGATGTATATAAACACATTCATTCTCTTTAGATCTATTCATCTTTAATCAAGATAGTGCATCGAACACTAGAAATAATAAAATTAACCATGCTTGATTGATAGCCTATATAATCCACCAGGTCCCGTTCCTGGTGGAGACGAACATGGTGTCGAGCGCGGCCAGGCTCGTCTGGCAGCTCGTGCTGACCCCGAACGCCTACGCGCGCGCGGCGGTAAGCTGGATTGGGCACGGATCGCTGTGTATGCCCAACGCCGTCCACCGCCTCCAGGGATGGTACCTCTGCTACTTCTCATCAGATTTCATCACCGATTGGTGGTTGTTACGGCGACACCTGAAGGAGAGGGTTATCTTTCGGAGGCTCAGATCATGGAGGAAATCACAGGGTAACTATGTTGCTACCGGGAACAATAGTGCTGGTGATTAAAGCGAACGAATTTGCTAAATCTCATATAGGCTATGTCACATCTAAGACTGTTTGGTTGAGCTATAGACTGTGTGAAATTTGTTGTGAGCCGTGAGATGTTAGAAAGTTGTCAACTTCCACCTGTGGAAAAACCGGAAGTTCCCCCTCAAAAAAAAACCCCGGAAGTTGTTTCACTAAAATAACTAATGTAGATTTGGCCATGGATTGTCTGCAACGCCCCTCGTCCATGAGATATGTTTATATGCTAATTGACTATAAGACAATGATCTTTAAATTGGTAGAACGGCCATTTTGAAAAGAAAAAAAAATTATGACAATGTAGATGATTCAACGACAATACTTTGATATTGCATACATATAAATAGATACGGATCCCATAATACTATTAGAAAGACATGGATCGTACAAACACATATAGTTCACATGATGATGACCTCCATCAACATAGTTAACGTATGTTGAGTATCGACTATCCTACTACGAATACCGGTCATGGTATTTTCATTCTCCTGCTCTTCAACAACGGTACTCCCTCCCGCCCAAATTAATTAACACAAAGTTAGCACAAAGTTGTACTAACTTTGTACTAAGTTCGTAGCAATTAATATGGATCGGAGGGAGTAGTGATTAAAGTGAATGTCACGGCGGACCAAAAAATTATGTCAGAGGAGGATGCATGACCAAAAAATTATGTCATAGGAGGATGCATGCACCAGCGAGATGATATGTTAATCTGTGGAATTCATGGAACTATGAAGAATGGAGGCTAGCGTCATCCTCAAAGAGATACTCCCTCCATTTTTTTATACAAGGCCACTTCGTTTTTTGTGTAAAACTTTGACGTATAATTTTAGTCAACAAAATATGGATTATATGTCATCAAAATTATATCATCGGAAAGTTCTTTGAAATGTGCATCCAATGAAATACTTATTGTGGTATATAACTCATTTTTGTTGGTAAAATTAATGGTCAAAGTTAGACATAAAAATATGAAGTGACCTTGCATAAGGGAATGGAGGGAGTACATGGGAATGTTAACAGTTCTAGATGCCAAGGAGTTGGCTCATTTGTGTGCAAAGCAAGGCAATTCATCCAGAAGGAGTTGCTTGTGGGTTAGTTTTATCCTTAGATTTTAGTTGATTGTATTGCTACCTCCCATAGTGAGAGTATCATCCATCTAAGTGAAAAATATGATGTGCCACTATAATTGATGATGTGAGAGGGGATTCTAATAGGGAAATGATGGTAACCGTCCAATCGGCCGAATGAGTGCGCCGGTCGCACGCGTGCCGCACGATTGCACATCGATCCAAACTAGCAGATCAAACCTATTCACGTCTCCTGATCGAGTAAATTGCTCAAAGACACCACATTTGTGGCTTGGATACCAGAAAACTATTGCTTTTGCCAAAAATAACAGAAGACCACCAACTCATCAAATGAGTAACAAATCACACTGATTCGATATTGGGCCGTGTCTAACAGCAAAACTGACGGGTGGGACCCGTTTGTCTGGGCTGCTATGGCAAAGACTGGTCCTGAGGTGGACCGGGGGGGGGGGCACTTGTTTGTCTCACACCTCCTTCTTCCTCAATTTTTCTCTCCCTAAACTTCTCACCGGCTCCATCCGCAATCCTGCCGGCAAGCTCCACCGGACATGAAGAAGGGGCGGCCGCCGGCAAGCCCCGCCCCGCACCCGCCGGACCTAAAGGAGGGACGCACGCCGGCAAGCCACGCCCCGCGTCGCCGGACCTGAAGGAGGGGCGCCCATTGGCAAGCCCCGCCCGTGCCCGCCGAACCTGAAGGAGGGGCGCCCGCCGGTAAGCCCTACCCCGCACCCGCCGGACCTGAAGGAGGGGCGCCCGCCGCCAACCCCCGCCCCGCGCCCATGCCCGGCTTCCCCGGCATGCCCGACCTGCCGCTCCTTCGGCTTCCCCCGTGGCAGAGTCGACAGTTGTGGCGGCGCCACCGCGCATGTTGGGGCCGTTCAAGGTGTTGGGGAACGCAGTATTTCAAAAAAATTCCTACAATCACGCAAGATCTATCTAGGAGATGCATAGCAACGAGAGGGGAGAGTGTGTCTATGTACCCTCGTAGACCGAAAGCGGAATCGTTAAGTAACGTAGTTGATGTAGTCGAACATCTTCGCGATACAACCGATCAAGTACCGAACGCACGGCACCTCCGCGATCTGCACACGTTCAGCTTGGTGACGACCCTCAAACTCTAGATCCAGCTGAGACCGAGGGAGAGTTTCGTCAGTACGATGGCGTGTTGACGGTGATGATGAAGTTACCGCCGCAGGGCTTCGCCTAAGCACTACGACAATATGACCGAGGTGGAAATCTGTGGGGGGGGGGGGCACCATACACGGCTAAGAAATCAACTTGTGTGTCTATGGGGTGCCCCCTCCCCCGTATATAAAGGAGTGGAGGAGGGGGAAATCTGTGGAGGGGGGCACCATACCCAAGGGGGGAATCCTACTCCTACTAGGAGTAGGTCCCCCCCTTTCCTAGTCTAACTAGGAGGGGAAGGAAAGGGAAGAGGGGAAGAAGGAAAGGGGGGCCGACCCCCCTCCCCAATTCGAATTGGGTTTGGGGGGGGCGCCCCTCCTCTGGGCCGCCTCCTCCTCTCTTCCACTAAAGCTCATGAAGGCCCATTAACCCCCCCCCCCCCCCCCCCCGGGGGGTTCCGGCAACCCCCCGGTACTCCGGAAAATGCCCGAACCTATCCTAAACCTTTCCGGTGTCCAAACATAACCTTCCAATATATCAATCTTCATGTCTCGACCATTTCGAGACTCTTTGTAATGTCCGTGATCACATCCGGGACTCCGAAC
The DNA here is from genome assembly GCF_003073215.2 of Triticum urartu. Lineage (NCBI taxonomy): Eukaryota > Viridiplantae > Streptophyta > Magnoliopsida > Poales > Poaceae > Triticum > Triticum urartu. The sequence continues at coordinate 457,836,088 of NC_053026.1, read as the reverse complement.
AACCTTCGGTACATCAAATCACATAACTCACAATACATATCGTCATCGAACGTTAAGCGTGCGGACCCTACGAGTTTGAGAACTATGTAGACATGACCGAGACTCATCTCCGGTCAATAACCAATAGCGGAATCTGGATGCTCATATTGGTTCCTACATATTCTACGAAGATCTTTACTGGTCAAACCGCATAACAACATACGTTGTTCCCTTTATCATCGGTATGTTGCCCGAGATTCGATCGTCGGTATCATCATACCTAGTTCAATCTCATTACCGGCAAGTCTCTTTACTTGTTCTGTAATGCATCATTCTGTAACTAGCTCATTAGTCACATTGCTTGCAAGGCTCATAGTGATGTGCATTACCGAGAGGGCCCAGAGATACCTCTCCGACAATCGGAGTGACAAATCCTAATCTCGATCTATGCCAACTCAACAAACACCATCGGAGACACCTGTAGAGCATCTTTATAATCACCCAGTTACGTGTGACGTTTGATAGCACACTAAGTGTTCCTCCGGTATTTGGGAGTTGCATAATCTCATAGTCATAGGAACATGTATAATTCATGAAGAAAGCAATAGCAAAAAACTAAACGATCATAGTGCTAAGCTAACGGATGGGTCATGTCAATCACATCATTCTCTAATGATGTGATCTCGTTAATCAAATGACAACTCATGTCTATGGTTAGTAAACTTAACCATTGTCGGAGTAATGGGCCACGGGTAGGCCAACCCGAGTCCCAGAATCTTTCAAGACATCAGGGCAGGCTGCGCCCCTCAAGACCCCAGGACAAAGAGCCGCCAACTGAGGAGTCGACGGCCAGGCGGCCGACTGCCCGCTCACGGCCGAGTCCCAGGGACGACTTCCAGAGAAGCCGGCTTTGGGGAGTCGGCCTGCGACTCCAACAAACCCCATGACCTCATCAAAGGGGACGAGGCAGGGGCGTGGCTACAGCAAAGCCCACCCCCGCCCCTCACCAACGGCAGGCATGGCCACAGCACGCCGTACCCCGGAAGATCTCCGTGCGGCGTGGCACTGTTGCCATGCCGGCCCTGACATCAGCACTGTAGGGCTGAACCCTGCACCCACGACGGCTTGTCTGTACGGCCTGGAGGCAGCAGGGCCCACTAGTCAGTGAGACCTCGGGAGACGGCGGAAGAACCACCAGTCGGACACGTCGGGAGTCGGCCCGGGGGAGTCGGCCGAGCCCTCCCCCGGGGCCCACGCACCATTAATCAAGATGAGATGGGGAGTGGCAACAGTGATCGCCCGCCAGGCGGCGAGGCTGTTGCCACGACCTCATGATCAAGCCTGCGTCATCAGAAGTACGACTATAGTAATCAGCAGCCGGCAAGACCCGCCCGCGGCCTGTCGGCTCCGTACCCCGCCCAGCGGTCGGCAGAGAAGACGGAGGCCAGAGACACTGACGGCTGGGCCCGCGCCCAGCCTGATTACCATTGTACCCCCGGGGGGTAGGCCTATATAAATCCCCCAGGGCACCCGTGCAAAGGGTTGGAACCCATTAGCTCTAGACCAGAGCATATAGAAGGGAGAGAGCTAGTCCTTCCCTCTCCTACCACCAGAAAATAGCTCAAGGAGCAAACGTGTAAGCACTTTGCCATAGTGATCATGCGGAGACCCCGCAGAGCAGTAGTAGGGGTATTATCTCCCCGGAGAGCCCCGATGCTGGGTAAGATTCGCCGGCGTGCATGCCTTCGCCTCATCCCCTTTCCAGGCACCGGCGACGTTCTACTCGCCCCCACCATGATAAGCCATCCGTTGGCATATGTCGTACCAAACCCCCGACATTTGGCGCCCACCGTGGGGCCTGGTGCACCGCCGTCCGGAGATCTGTTCTGGACGGGAACCCTTTTCCTCCCTAGCGAGCGCAGCCAGCCAGGCACGCCAGACGAAGTTTGCGCCGATGCGCTAAGCGGCATTGAGATCGCCTGCGCGGTCAGCTCCTTGGCCGAACTCGTCGGCGAGGTCCGCCTCTCCGACGAACCTGCATCCAACGCAGGCACGGGCGGCCCCGAGAACCTCCTCACGGGCCTCCTCGATCAACTCCACGTTTCCGGCGAGCCTGCCGTAGACTTGGAGTCCGTAGGCTCCACCGACCCGATGCTGGTCGACTCCGACACCGCGTCGCTCGACGCGTTCCCCACCAATGTGGTGGTCTACGACGAACCTCTCCCCCACGCAGAGAGCAATGGAAGCACCGTCACCGAGGTGCTAGTCATCAGTCATGACGAGCTCCCCGGTGGAGGAGCGCACGACTCGCTCAGCGCGGCGCTGCAAGACCTAACTGCGCCCATTCCGGAAGACGCTGATGCAGAGACGTTGGAGGCGCGCCGCCTTCAGCTCGGTGAGGGCGCGAGGAAGCTGGCCAGCATGAGGCGCTTGTCAGAAGCCTTCCAGCGGGAGATGGATCGCGCCGTCGGCGGCTCGCTGGCCCCGGCGGGGCCCAGCCAACTTGGCGCGGTCCGGCAGCGCGGCGTAGCCATCGCCAACCTATTTGGGGCAAGCCGCCTTGTGTACGCTACACCAGCGGAGAACATCCGAGCCGCCCAGGCAGCGGCAGACGAGCTGGACAATTTCGAGGGCGAAGAACGCTGCCTCATGATGGAGCGAGTCCAGCGGCTTCTCGACGTGGCCGCCGCGCAAAACGAGACCGGCTGCCGCGCGAAGGCGCCTCAACGGCCCAATGACGACCTTCACCGAGATCAAGGCACGACGTCTCGGACGCCGACTGGCGGCGGCCGGGGAAGAAGAGACAAGGAGCCGACTGTCAGCCCCAGTTGGACTCGCATTACCATAGAGCGCGACCGAGACGGCCGCCCAAGGGCAGTGGAACGACGGGACGACTGTCCGCCTCCCCCTCCCCGCAAGGAGAGGCGAGTCTCCCCGCCGCCCGTTGACCATCCGACTCTCGGTGACCACCTTGGCCGCTGAGAGGGAGTTGGAGAGAACGACGCCCGCCATCGGATCGACCGACTCCACCGATCCTTAGCACTGGAAGAAGAAGACGAGCTGGGTCCGCCTTGTTTCGGGCCCCGCATTCGGGACGAGCCCTTTCCCAGAGGGTTCACGCTCCCAAGAGACACGCCCAAGTATACCAGCTCCGTGAAGCTGGAAGACTGGCTAGTCGACTACTCCACGGCTGTCAGCATAGCAAACGGCAACAAGTGTGTCGCCGTAAAGTACGTTCCGCTCATGCTCCAGGGCACGGCCCGGACATGGCTAAACAGCCTAAAGCCCCGCAGAATCAACAGCTGGGTCGACTTCACCGAAGTGTTCGTCCGCAACATTACCAGCACAAGCTGTCGGCGCCTTGGGAAGGCCCTTTCATCATCAGCAAAGTACTGGGCAACGATTCCTACTACCTGATCGACGCTCAGAAGCCCCGAGCACGCAAGAGGGACGACTCCGGCAAGGAGACAGAGCGGCCATGGAATGCAAATCTCCTCTGAAGATTTTACAGTTGATGCAGTATGTACGACGCTACGTTTTGTATTAAAGTACCAAGACTTCGGGACCCCCGAGACGAGCTCGGGGACTGCCCTCTTTTGTCTGTATGATAAAAATTATGCCTACAAGTATGATACTCTTTGTCGTGCCGCTTGGCACCGGGCTCAACAAGTCGGCCCGGGGACTTGCCGCCTTGCACTATGAAATGCTTCCTGCAGCCGGACAAGTAGTGTGTAACACCTAAACCGTCTTCTGTCAGAAGCCGCAGCTCGCAGAGCGACTGTACGGTGGGCAGAGGTAAGGTAGAATGGGTGTTCGCATGAAAAATGGTTAAGGACTCAAAGCATAGAACATAGCTCAAGACGGCTTCCAGCCTTTCTCGCAAACCGACTCTTAGATAGTCGGATTGCCGCGTTCTATCCAACCTGCTCAAAGACTCTTAAAAACGGCTAAGTACTCACTTTCCCAAAGTAGCCAAGCACTTGATCTAGCAACAGTCCGCAGAGCGGCTGTCCGATTGGCAAGGCAGGCAACTAAGAGAAAGCGGCAAAGGAAAAAAATCAAAAAGAGCAATGAGCAAGAAAAGATAGAACTCAGATAAATGTATTTACATAACATAGGCCCTTGGCCGAATTTTCGAGTAGAGGTTCAAAATACACCCCGCGGGTGGAATTGTGCGAATTAACAAGTTCTTCAAAGACTACCGAAGCAGACAAAACAAAGATACAGCGGCAGATTAGGAAGCAGCAGACGGACTCCGAAGGTCGGAGGAGGCGCCAGCGCCAGGCGTCGGGGTGGCCGGCTGGCTAGTCTCAGCTTGATCGCCTCCGGCAGCAGTCGGGTCGGTTGCACGCGGCTCGTTGCTGGAGGCACGGTCGAGCTGAGGCTGGCCGTCTGCTCCATCTTCTAGTGCCTCCGCCTCGCCTCCGTCCTCCGCCTCGCCCTGTTCCTCGACGCTGGAGCCAATCACCTCCGCCGAGTCCTCGCCGTAGTCTGGGTTCATCCCAAACCACTCCGGCGGTACCTCCTCGCCGTCTTCAGACCGCTCGGGGACGAAGATGCTGGTGTCGGTGTACTCGGCGATCGCCGCAGCACGCTTGACGAGGGCGTCTTCCGCGGCCGCCAGCTCCGGCTGGGCCTCCGACCGAAGCGTGGCCAGCCGGTCTAGGTCCAGCCCCGGATACCATGCCTTGACGAACTCCAAGGCCCGGCACGCTCCAGCTCGGGCCGAAGAGCCCTTCCAGGCCTCAAGACGACCAACCGCGACCTCCAGCCAGTCGGCCATCAGGCCGGGGGTGCACGGAGCCTGCATATCCGGCCACAGGGCAGCAATCGCCTGGGCACCGACACGCTGAAGCCGGCGCAGCATCCGGTGAGCCGGCCGGAGGCGAGCCTCGATGCTCAGGATGTGCTCGTCAAGAGTTCGGGGGGGCATCGGCGGCAATCTCTGCGCCCTCCGCCCTCCGACCTTCACGATCAGCCTCGATGGCTTGGATGGCGGCATGCGACTGCCCAGGGAAGAAGTCTGCAAAGATGCAAAGAAACGAAGAAGCTAGTCAAAAACTAGGAGTCGGCAGCTCGAAGAAAGAAAATAAAGAGGCTCACCATCAACGATGTCTTCAATCTCGTGGAAGCCGGAGGTCATCAGCGCCTCCTTGTCAAACCAGGAGGAGCGCTCGCTCGCGAACTCGGCCAAGAGGGCGGTTTCCGTCTCCTTCGCCTCCCTCTGCGACTTCACAAGCAGCTCCTTCTGCTCTGCTAATTGAGTGACCAGCAGATCGCGCTCCGTGGCGAGCTTGCGGCACTCCTCCTCTTTGGCGCGCAAAGTGGAGTTGGCGTCGCTCAGCTGCTGTTGAAGAACAGCGTTGGCCCCTAAGAAGAAGAAAGAAAGAAGGCGTCAAGCCACCAGTAAAGAAGGACGCCGGGGAGATCCGACCCGACTGCTCAGCAGTCGGCCCGAATCTCGGGGACTACAGCCCGCGGGTGCGCCAGCGCGCCCCCGCGAAGAAGGAAAGGGACTTACTCCGGCTCTCCGACAGACCGGCGGTCCGCTTGCCCAGCTCTTCAATGTTACGGTTGAAGGCAGTGACGCGGAGGTTGTGGTAATCCTGCGACGAACATTTCAGACAAAAAGTTAATACCCAAAGTTCATCAATTGGAGTTCCGGGCCGTCTACTCAGCAGCCAGCCCGAAACTCGGGGACTACACCCAGTGGGTGCGCTGGCGCGCCCCCGCAGAGAGGAACAAGAAAAACAAAGGCCAAAAGGAAAAACATACCCAGACGGCTGCCCGCGATGCCAGGTACGCCTTGGTGCAATTCTGGAGAGCGTCGCCCTCGGCACGAAGCTTCGCCTGGACGTCCAGAAGCGCCTGGTTTAGCGGCCCTGTGCCGCCTCCTCGCACCCACCCAATGGGCGCGGCGCTCGTCGCCTCGGCGTCTGGGATCGCCGAGCTGGCAGCGCCGGCTTCCAAGGGGCGGGGCGCCGACGTCGCCTTCTCCAGACGGCGGCGCGTTGGCGAGCCGACTTGGAGAAGTAGCCTCGCCACGGCCTCGTCTTCGGTCAGCGGCACCGAAGGGCCCGCCGGATGCTCGCCCTGCGCACCTTCAGACGGCGGCGGAGGCGGCGGCGGAACGTTCGCATCCAGCGCACAGGGGTCGCCGCCCTCCCCCTCCACGACGGGGTTCTCCCTGCCGGTTCCCCGGTCTGCCCCGTGAACTCTGGAGGCGGCGGCGCAGAGTTCAACGGGGTGACGAGCACCGCCGAATGGCAGCGTGCGGCTTCCTCAGCCTGCTGCTTCGCCGCGGCGGCGGCTTCGGCCTCCGCTAGTTTTTTCTTAGCAGAGGCCTCCGCCCTGTTGGCCTCCGCCTTCTCCAGGCGGAGGGCCTCTTCTTCGTTGCGCTTCTCCTGCGCATTCCGCTCCGTCGCCTCCCGGAGGTCAGCAGTGGGGTCAATCCGCCGAGTGGTGGCGGACGTCTCCGCTGACCCCATGACGGAGGCGGCGGTGACCCTCCCAAGAGAGAGGGGAGCCCTGAAGCAAGAGGGGCAAGCAGAGACTCAGACAAATCACAAAGAAAGAATAAAACTTTGAAGACAGAATACTTACACGGAGACCAACGACGGCTTCTTCACTTCCTTACGGAAGCGGATGGCCTTCGCGGCCGCCTCGTCCCGCCGGGTCGCCGCAGCCGAACCCTTGGGCTTCTTCGGCCGACTGCCAAACAAGGTCGGCACAGCCCTGCGCTTCTTCCTGCCGCCTGGAGCGCCCGGCGCAGCAGAAGATCCCGCGCCAGGCTGGCTGGCTCCTGGCCGATGGCGAGGGGCGACCTCTCCCTCGGCGTCGTCGTCAGGCCAGTCGGTGAAAGTGGCCGAAGGCCTGAAGTCGCCCGCTGTTCCTCCTCCTCCCTCGGCGTCATCTTCCAGAGCCGCCGCCCCCAGATCGGGGTCGTCGACGTCGCTCTCCACCCGGTCGGCGAGGAACTCACGGGCCGGCCCCGAGGTGCCAGCTGGTGGGTGAAGGAGGGGATTCTAACCAAAGCCGACTGGTCAAAACAAAACTCGGCAAGAAGAAGACAATCCAAAGAAAGAAAAGAAAGGCGACTCACCACGGGCGGGGGGTTGGCGCGGGAGTACGGATCCTTGCCGAACCGCCAGTCCTCCAGGAGCCTGCTGTCCGAGAGGTCGTTCACCATGAAGGCCACCTCTTCGTGAGGCATGTCCTTGGTGCACATCCGACTCGGGTCGCGGTATCCGCTCATCTAGCATATCATATGAGGGCAGCCTTGGAGTGGGAGAACTCGGTGCGAAACGAAGGCGGCCAGCAGATCCGGACCAGTCAGACCCTCCGACTGCGTCAGCACTCGGAGTCGCGTGATGGCGCCAGCTCCCGCAGGCGTCAGCGACTTGGCCCGGTACGACCAGTTGGGCAGTCGCCCAGCCGGCGGGCCAGCTTCGAAAGCCGGCAAGTTGACCCAGTCTCCCCTCATGGAGGCGTTCTTGATGTAGAAGTAGGATCTCTGCCACATCTTCACCGACTTGACCAGCGAGATGGAGGGGAAGGGATTATCGGCCCCCGACCTTCGCACAACGATGAAAGCGCTGCACTGAGCCAGCACGCCCGCAGCCTGGGTGCCGAGCTTGGAGAAGAAGAACTCCCCCCAGAGCTCGAGGGTGGGGAGGACTCCGAGCAAGCCTTCGCACATGGCCACGAAGGCGGACAGCAGCACCACTGCGTTGGGGGTGAGGTGGTGCGGCTGGAGGCCATAGAACTCCAGGAAGGACCGGAAGAAACTGCTCGCCGGCAGCCCCAGCCCGCGCAGGCAGTGCGAGCGGAAGATGACCCACTCGCCCTCCTGCGGTGCGGGGGAAATCTCCCCCTTCGGCGCAAGACGCACCTGCACGCGATCCTCGCCGGGAAGCCGACGGGTCTGGCGGAGGAACTCAATGTGGTCTTCATGAACTTCGGAGCCGTCCCAGGTGCCGGAGCGCACTGGGGGAGGCGCGGCGGCGGAGGAAGAACTCATCGCGAGCTGTCGCTGCAGCGTTCGCCGGAGCTTGGGCGCACGGAGGAGCAAAGAAGAGAAGAGGAAGGAGGAGAGCGAGGAGCAGCAAGAAGGAAGAGAACGAGGAGTAGTGGGAAGGAGGGGCGCGTGTGCCCCCCTCTTCCCCCTACTTATAGCCTTGTGGGCTGCGAAGCCGAGGGGGCGGATGTGGGGATTTACTGTGCCCATGACCCCACGACCCCCATGATCCACGATAAAGTTACTGTGTGTAGTAACTCCACGAGAATCCCAACCGTCCACCGGGGCTGCAGCGGATCCGCTCGGGCGCCGAGGCGCGGTAATGGCGGGCCCCGCCTATGGGCCTGTCCCGTCGCGCGCGTAGACTGGCAGGACGGCCTAGCCATGTGCCCTCGCGTGACAGGCCTAGAATGGGCGGCGGCCTGGAGGCTTAGCTAGCACGCCACTTAAATCCCGCCGTGACGTTCGAAATACTGAGAGATCCGGAATTGAGTGAGTCCGAGTTGAGCTAGTCCGACTCCTTCTAGTCGGCCCGGCAGAAGTCAATCAAAGACCATGTGTTGAGCACCCGGAAAGAGAAACTGTTGAGGCTTCTCGGCCGATCGTTCGCGGCGCCTCACCAGCTTCGGGGACTACTATCGGAGTAATGGGCCACGGGTAGGCCAACCCAAGTCCCAGAATCTTTCAAGACATCGGGGCAGGCTGCGCCCCTCAAGACCCTAGGACAAAGAGCCGCCTCTTGAGGAGTCGACGGCCAAGCGGCCGACTGCCCGCTCACGGCCAAGTTCCAGGGATGACTTCCAGAGAAGCCGGCTTTGGGGAGTCGGCCTGCGACTCCAACAAACCCCATGACCTCATCCAAGGGGATGAGGCAGGGGCGTGGCTACAGCAAAGCCCACCCCCGCCCCTCACCAAGGGCAGGCATGGCCACAGCACGCCGTACCCCGGAAGATCTCCGTGCGGCGTGGCACTGTTGCCATGCCGGCCCTGACATCAGCACCGCAGGGCCGAATCCTGCACCCATGACGACTTGTCTATACGGCCTGGAGGCAGCGGGGCCCACCAGTCAGCGAGACCTCGGGAGACGATGGGAGAACCACCATTCGGACCCGTCGGGAGTCGGCCCAGGGGAGTCGGCCGAGCCCTCCCCCGGGGCCCACGCGCCATTAATCAAGATGAGATGGGGAGTGGCAATAGTGATCGCCCGCCAGGCGGCGGGGCTGTTGCCACGACCTCATGATCAAGCCTGCGTCATCAGAAGTACGACTATAGTAATCAGCAGCCGGCAAGACCCGCCCGCGGCGGACGCGGCCTGTCGGCTCCATACCCGGCCAGTCGGCGGGCCCCAGCGGTCGGCAGAGAAGACGGAGGCCAGAGACACTGACGGCTGGGCCCGCGCCCAGCTGGATTACCATTGTACCCCTGGTGGGTAGGCCTATATAAACCCCCAGGGCACCCATGCAAAGGGTTGGAACCCATTAGCTCTAGACCAGAGCATATAGAAGGGAGAGAGAGCTAGTCTTGCCCTCTCCTACCACTAGAAAACAGCTCAAGGAGCAATTGTGTAAGCACTATGCCATAGTGATCATGCGGAGACCCCGCGGAGCAGCAGTAGGGGTATTATCTCCCCGGAGAGCCCCGAAGCTGGGTAAGATTCGCCGGCGTGCATGCCTTCGCCTCATCCGTTTCCAGGCACCGGCGACGTTCTACTCGCCCCCACCATGATAAGCCATCCGTTGGCATATGTCGCACCAAACCCCCGACAACCATCTATGATTAACGAGCTAGTCAAGTAGAGGCATACTAGTGACACTTTGTTTGTCTATGTATTCATGCATGTACTAAGTTTCCGGTTAATACAATTCTAGCATGAATAATAAACATTTATCATGATATAAGTAAATATAAATAACAACTTTATTATTGCCTCTAGGGCATATTTTCTTCAGTCTCCCACTTGCACTAGAGTCAATAATCTAGATTACATTGTAATGATTCTAACACCCATGGTGTCTTGGTGCTGATCATGTTTTGCTCGTGAGAGAGGCTTAGTCAACGGGTCTGCAACATTCAGATCTATATGTATGTTGCAAATCTCTATGTCTCCCTCCTTGACTTGATCGCGGATGGAATTGAAGCGTCTCTTGATGTGCTTGGTTCTCTTGTGAAATCTGGATTCTTTTCCAAAGGCAATTACACCAGTATTGTCACAAAAGATTTTCATTGGACCTGATGCACTAGGAATGACACCTAGATCGGATATGAACTCCTTCATCCAGACTCCTTCATTTGCTGCGTCCGAAGCAGCTATGTACTCCGCTTCACACGTAGATCCCGCCACTACACTCTGCTTGGAACTGCACCAACTTACAGCTCCTCCATTTAATAAAAATACATATCCGATCTGTGACTTTGAGTCATCCGGATCAGTGTCAAAACTTGCATCGACGTAACCATTTACGACGAGCTCTTTGTCGCCTCCATAAACGAGAAACATATCCTTAGTCCTTTTCAGGTATTTTAGGATGTTCTTGACTGCTGTCCAGTGATCCACTCTTGGATTACTTTGGTACCTCCCTGCTAAACTAATAGCAAGGCACACATCTGGTCTGGTACACATGATTGCATACATGATAGAACCTATGGCCGAAGCATAGGGAATGACTTTCATTTTCTCTCTATCTTCTGCAGTGGTCGGGCATTGAGTCTGACTCAGCTTCACGCCTTGTAACACAGGCAAGAACCCTTTCTTTGCTTGATCCATTTTGAACTTCTTCAAAACTTTATCAAGGTATGTGCTTTGTGAAAGTCCAATTAAGTGTCTTGATCTATCTCTATAGATCTTGATGCCCAATATATAAGCAGCTTCACCGAGGTCTTTCATTGAAAAATTCTTATTAAAGTATCCTTTTATGCTATTTAGAAATTCAGTATTATTTCCAATCAACAATATGTCATCCACATATAATATCAGAAATGCTACAGAGCTCCCACTTCTTTCTTGTAAATACAGGCTTCTCCAAAAGTCTGTATAAGACCATATGCTTTGATCACACTATCAAAGCATATATTCCAACTCCGAGATGCTTGCACCAGTCCATAAATGGATCGCTGGAGCTTACACACTTTGTTAGCACCTTTTGGATCGACAAAACCTTCTAGTTGCATCATATACAACTCTTCTTTAAGATATCCATTAAGGAATGCAGTTTTGACATCCATTTGCCAAATTTCATAATCGTAAAATGCGGCAATTGCTAACATGATTTGGACGGACTTAACATCGCTACGGGTGAGAAGGTCTCATCGTAGTCAACTCCTTGAACTTGTCGAAAACCTTTTACAACAAGTCAAGCTTTGTAGACAGTAACATTACCGTCAACATCAGTCTTCTTATTGAAGATCCATTTATTATCTATGGCTTGCAGATCATCGGGCAAGTCAACCAAAGTCCATACTTTGTTCTCATACATGGATCCCATCTCAGATTTCATGGCATCAAGACATTTCACGGAATCTGGGCTCATCATCGCTTCCTCATAGTTCGTAGGTTCGTCATGGTCAAGTAACATGACCTCGAGAACAGGATTACTGTACCACTCTGGTGCGGATCTTACTCTGGTTGACCTATGAGGTTCGGTAGTAACTTGATCAGAAGTTTCATGATCATCGTCATTAGCTTCCTCACTAATTGGTATAGGAATCACTGGAACTAATTTCTGTGATGAAGTACTTTCCAATAAGGGAGCAGGTACAATTACCTCATCAAGTTCTACTTTCCTCCCACTCACTTCTTTCGAGAGAAACTCCTTCTCTAGAAAGGATCCATTCTTAGGAACAAATATCTTGCCTTCGGATCTGTGATAGAAGGTGTACCAAACAGTCTCCTTTGGATATCCTATGAAGACACATTTCTCCGATTTGGGTTCGAGCTTATCAGGTTGAAGCTTTTTCACATAAGCATAGCAGCCCCAAACTTTAAGAAACGACAACTTGGGTTTTTGCCAAACCATAGTTCATATGGTGTCGTCTCAACGGATTTCGATGGTGCCCTACTTAACGTGAATGCAGCCATCTCTAAAGCATAACCCCAAAACGATAGCGGTAAATCAGTAAGAGACATCATAGATCGCACCATATCTAATAAAGTGCGGTTACGACGTTTGGATACACCATTACGCTGTGGTGTTCCAGGTGGCGCGAGTTGCGAAACTATTCCGCATTGTTTCAAATGAAGACCAAACTCATAACTCAAATATTCACCTCCACGATCAGATCGTAGAAACTTAATTTTTTTTGTTACGATGATTTTCCACTTCACTCTGAAATTCTTTGAACTTTCCAAATGTTTCAGACTTATGTTTCATCAAGTAGACATACCCATATCTGCTCAAATCATCTGTGAAGGTCAGAAAATAATGATACCCGCCACGAGCATCAACACTCATCGGACTGCATACATCAGTATGTATTATTTCCAATAAGTCTGTTGCTCGTTCCATTGTTCCGGAGAATGGAGTCTTAGTCATCTTGCCCATGAGGCATGGTTCGCAAGCATCAAGTGATTCATAATAAAGTGTTTCCAAAAGCCCATCAGCATGGAGTTTCTTCATGCGCTTTACACCAATAGGACCTAAACGGCAGTGTCACAAATAAGTTGCACTATCATTATTAAACTTATATCTTTTGGCTTCAATACTATGAATATGTGTATCACCACTATCAAGATTTAGTAAAAATAGACCACTCATCAAGGGTGCATGACCATAAAAGATATTACTCGTATAAATAGGACAACCATTATTCTCTGATTTAAAAGAATAACCATCTCACATCAAACAAGATCCAGATATAATGTTCATGCTTAACTCTAGCACCAAGTAATAATTACTCAGGTCTAAAGCTAATCCTGAAGGTAGATGTAGAGGTAGTGTGCCGAGGGCGATCACATCGACTTTGGAACCATTTCCCACGCGCATCGTTACCTCGTCCTTAGCCAATCTTCTCTTAATCTGTAGCCCCTGTTTCGAGTTGCAAATATTAGCAACAGAACGAGTATCAAATACCCAGGCGCTACTGCGAGTATTAGTAAGGTACACATCAATAACATGTATATCAAATATACCTTTCACTTTGCCATCCTTCTTATCCCCCAAATACTTGGGGCAGTTCCGCTTCTAGTGACCGGTCCCTTTGCAGTAGAAGCACTTAGTCTCAGGCTTAGGTCCAGACTTGGGCTTCTTCACTTGAGCAGCAAGTTGCTTGTCGTTCTTCTTGTAGTTCCCCTTCTTCCCTTTGCCCTTCTTCTTGAAACTGGTGGTCTTGTTGACCATCAGCACTTGATGCTCCTTCTTGATTTCTACCTCCGCAGCCTTTAGCATCGCGAAGAGCTCGGGAATTATCTTATCCATCCCTTGCATATTATAGTTCATCACGAAGCTTTTGTAGCTTGGTGGCAGTGATTGAAGAACTCTGTCAATGACACTCTCAACCGGAATATTAACTCACAGCTGAGTCAAGTGATTGTGGTACCCAGACATTCTGAGTATGTGCTCACTTACAAAACTATTCTCCTCCATTTTGCAGCTGTAGAACTTATTGGAGACTTCATATCTCTCAATCCGCGCATTTGCTTGAAATATTAAGTTCAACTCCTAGAACATCTCATATGCTCCATGACGTTCAAAACGTCGTTGAAGTCCCGATTCTAAGTCGTAAAGCATGGCACACTAAACTAAAGGTAAATATGCCCTAGAGGCAATAATAAAGTTATTATTTATTTCCTTATATCATGATAAATGTTTATTATTCATGCTAGAATTGTATTAACCGGAAACATAATACATGTGTGAATACATAGACAAATAGAGTGTCACTAGTATGCCTCTACTTGACTAGCTCGTTGATCAAAGATGGTTAGTTTCCTAGCCATTGACATGGTTGTCATTTGATTAACGGGATCACATCATTAGGAGAATGATGTGATTGACATGACCCATTCCGTTAGCTTAGCACACGATCGTTTAGTATGTTGCTATTGCTTTTTCTTCATGACTTATACATGTTCCTATGACTATGAGATTATGCAACTCCCGTTTACCGGAGGAACACTTTGTGTGCTACCAAACGTCACAACGTAACTGGGTGATTATAAAGGTGCTCTATAGGTGTCTTCGAAGGTACTTGTTGGGTTGGCGTATTTCGAGATTAGGATTTGTCACTTCGATTGTCGGAGAGGTATCTCTGGGCCCTCTCGGTAATGCACATCACTTAAGCCTTGCAAGCATTGCAACTAATGAGTTAGTTGCAGGATGATGTATTACGGAACGAGTAAACAGACTAGCCGGTAACGAGATTGAACTAGGTATTGAGATACCGACGATCGAATCTCGGGCAAGTAACATACCGATGACAAAGGGAACAACGTATGTTGTTATGTGGTCTAACCGATAAAGATCTTCGTAGAATATGTAGGAGCCAATATGAGCATCCAGGTTCCGCTATTGCTTATTGACCGGAGACGTGTCTCGGTCATGTCTACATAGTTCTCGAACCCGTAGGGTCCGCACGCTTAACGTTACGATGACAATTATATTATGAGTTTATATGTTTTCATGTACCGAAGGTTGTTCGGAGTCCCGGATGTGATCACGGACATGACGAGGAGTCTCGAAATGGTCGAGACATGAAGATTGATATATTGGAAGCCTATGTTTGGATATCAGAAGTGTTCCGGGTAAAATCGGGATTTTACCGGAGTACCGGGAGGTTACCGGAACCCCCCGGGAATCAAATGGGCCTTAGTGGGCCTAGGTGGAAGAGAGGAGAGGAGGCAAGGGCTGGCCGCGCGCCCTTCCCCCTAGTCCGAATAGGACAAGGAGAGGGGGGCAGCGCCCCCCTTCCTTCCTTCTCCTCCACTCCTTCCCCCCAAGTCCTAATCCAACTAGGAAAAAGGAGGGGAGTCCTACTCCCGGTAGGAGTAGGACTCCTCCTGCGTGCCTCCTCCTATGGCCGGCCGCACCCCCCCTTGCTCCTTTATATACGGGGGCAAGGGGGCACCCCATGGGCACAACAATTGATCATTGATCTCTTAGCCGTGTGCGGTGCCCCCCTCCACCATAGTCCACCTCGATAATACTGTAGCGGTGCTTAGGCGAAGCCCTGCGCCGGTAGAACATCAACATCGTCACCACGCAGTCGTGCTGACGAAACTCTCCATCAACACTCGGCTGGATCAGAGTTCGAGGGACGTCATCGGGCTGAATGTGTGCTGAACTCGGAGGTGTCGTACGTTCGGTACTTGATCGGTCGGATCGTGAAGACGTACGACTACATCAACCGCGTTGTGCTAACGCTTCCGCTTTCGGTCTACGAGGGTACGTGGACAACACTCTCCCCTCTTGTTGCTATGCATCACCATGATCTTGCGTGTGCGTAGGAATTTTTTTGAAATTACTACGTTCCCCAACATAAACTATCGAGTAGTCATCAGCTTTGCTCTGCCAGGTGTTCGCAACATTTGGAGTTGCTCCTGCAGCGGGTTTGGCACCTAGCGGTGCTTCCAGGATGTAATTTTTCTATGCAGCATTGAGGATAATCCTCAAGTTACGGACCCAGTCCATGTAGTTGCTACCATCATCTTTCAACTTAGCTTTCTCTAGGAACACATTAAAATTCAACGGAACAACATCACTGACCATTTATCTACAATAACATAGACGTGCAAAATACTATCAGGTACTAAGTTCATGATAAATTAAAGTTCAATTAATCATATTACTTAAGAACTCCCACTTAGATAGACATCCCTCTAATCATCTAAGTGATCACGTGATCCATATCAACTAAACCATGTCCGATCATCAGTGAGATGGAGTAGTTTTCAATGGTAAACATCACTATGTTGATCATATCTACTACATGATTCACGCTCGACCTTTCGGTCTCAGTGTTCCGAGGCCATATCTACATATGCTAGGCTCGTCAAGTTTAACCTGAGTATTTTGCATGTGCAAAACTGGCTTGCACCTGTTGTATGTGAACATAGAGCTTATCACACCCGATCATCACGTGGTGTCTCGGCACGACGAACTGTAGCAACGGTGCATACTCAGGGAGAACACTTATACCTTGAAATTTAGTGAGAGATCATCTTATAATGCTACCGCCGTACTAAGCAAAATAAGATGCATAGAGGATAAACATCACATGCAATCAATATAAGTGATATGATATGGCCATCATCATCTTGTCCCTTTGATCTCCATTTCCAAAGCACCGTCATGATCACCATCGTCACCGGCTTGACACCTTGATCTCCATCGTAGCATCATTGTCGTCTCGCCAACTATTGCTTCCACAACTATCGCCACCTCTTAGTGATAAAGTAAAGCAATTACATGGCGATTGCATTTCATACAATAAAGCGACAACCATATGGCTCCTGCCAGTTGTCGATAACTGTGTTACAAAACATGATCATCTCATAAAACAATTTATATAATCACATCTTGACCATATCACATCACAACATGCCCTGCAAAAACAAGTTAGACGTTCTCTACTTTGTTGTTGCAAGTTTCACGTGGCTGCTACGGGCTTCTAGCAAGAACTATTCTTACCTACGCATCAAAACCACAACGTGCTATAGTGATTGCTTTTTGATCTTCAGAAAGAACCCTGTTCATTGAATCCGATTCAACTAAAGTTGGAGAAACTGACACCCGCCAGTCACCTGTGTGCAAAGCACGTCGGTAGAACCAGTCCCATGAACACGGTCATGTAATGTCGGTCCAGGCCGCTTCATCCAACAATACCGCCGAATCAAGAAATAACTAGTGACGGCAAGCAATATGTATATACCCACCCACAACTCCTTTGTGTTCTACTCGTGCATATAACATCTACGCATAGAGTTGGCTCTGATGCCACTGTTGGGGAACGCAGTATTTCAAAAAAAATCCTACGACCATGCAAGATCTATCTAGGAGATGCATTGCAACGAGAGGGGAGAGTGTGTCTACTTACCCTCGTAGACCGAAAGCGGAATCGTTAAGTAACGCGGTTGATGTAGTCGAACGTCTTCGCGATCCAGCCGATCAAGTACCAAACGCACGACACCTCCGCGATCTGCACACGTTCAGCTCGGCGACCTCCCTCGAACTCTAAATATAGCTGAGGCCGAGGGAGAGTTTCATCAGTACGACGACGTGTTGACGGTGATGATGAAGTTACCGACGCAGGGCTTCACCTAAGCACTACGACAATATGACCAAGGTGGAAGTATGTGGAGAGGGGCACCGCACACAGCTAAGAAATCAACTTGTGTGTCTATGGGGTGCACCCTCCGCCGTATATAAAGGAGTGGAGGAGGGGGCCGCCTGGCCTCATAGGGCGCGCCCCAAGGGGGGAATCCTACTCCTACTAGGAGTAGGTTCCCCCCTTTCCTAGTCCAACTAGGAGGGGAAGGAAAGGGAAGAGGGGAAGAAGGAAAGGGGGCCGGCCCCCTCCCCAATTCAGATTGGGCTTGGGGGGGGGGCGCCCCTTGTGACGCCCCGATTCAATCGTACACTAATCATACACGCAAACGTGTACGATCAAGATCAGGGACTCACGGGAAGATATCACAACACAACTCTAAAAATAAAATAAGTCATACAAGCATCATATTACAAGCCAGGGGCCTCGAGGGCTCGAATACAAGAGCTCGATCATAGACGAGCCAGCGGAAGCAACAATATCTGAGTACAGACATAAGTTAAACAAGTTTGCCTTAAGAAGGCTAGCACAAACTGGGATACAGATCGAAAGAGGCGCATGCCTCTTGCCTGGGATCCTCCTAACTACTCCTAGTCGTCATCAGCAGCCTGCATGTAGTAGTAGGCACCTCCAGTGTAGTTGGAGTCATCGTCGACGGTGACGTCTGGCTCATGGACTCCATCATCTGTTCGCAACAATCGGGTATCGAAAAGGGGGAAAGGGGGAAGCAAAGCAACCGTGAGTACTCATCCAAAGTACTCGCAAGAAAGGAGCTACACTACATATGTATGCATTGGTATCAAATGGAAAAGGGGTAGCATATGTGGACTGAACTGCAGAATGCCAGAATAAGAGGGGGATAGCTAGTCTTGTCGAAGACTATGCTTCTGGCAGCCTCCATCTTGAAGCAGTATAAGAGAGTAGATGGTAAGTTCACCAAGTATCATCGCATAGCATAATCCTACCCGGCGATCCTCTCCTCGTCGCCCTGTGAGAGAGTGATCACTGGGTTGTATCTGGCACTTGGAAGGGTGTATTTTATTGAGTATCCGGTTCTAGTTGTCGTAAGGTCAAGGTACAACTCCGGGTCGTCCTTTTACCGAGGGACACGGCTATTCGAATAGATAAACTTCCCTGCAGGGGTGTACCACATTTCCCGACACGCTCGATCCCTTTTGTCCGGACACACTTTCCTGGGTCATGCCCGGCCTCGGAAGATTAACACGTCGCAGCCCCACCTAGGCACAATAGAAAGGTCAGCACGCCGGTCTATATCCTATGGCGCAGGGGTCTGGGCCCATCGCGCATTGCACACCTGCATGTTGCGAGGGTGGCTGGAACTAGACCTAGCCTCCCTAATACAAGAGCAGGTGTTCCAGTCCAATCCAGTGTGCGCCGCTCAGTCGCTGACGTCACGAAGGCTTCGGCTGATACCACGACGTCGAGTGCCCATAACTGTTCCCGCGTAGTTGGCTAGTGCGTATAGGCCAGTGGCCAGACTTAGATCAAATACCCAGATCTCGTTAAGCGTGTTAATTAAATTAACCACGGACGCCGACCAGGGCCAGGCCCACCTCTCTCCTAGGTGGTCTCAACCTACCATGTCGCTCTGCCACAAGGATTCACTCAGAGGGCCGTCAGGACAAACGTCCTTTCGGTCCCAATCCGTGAATCACTCGCGGGTACTCTATGAGCCGACCCGACTTTAGTCACCACAAGTATCATATAATATGTATATAAGTATATACCCGTGATCACCTCCCGAGTGATTACGGCCCGATATTATAGCATGGCAGACGGACAAGAATGTAGGGCCACTGATGATAAACTAGCATCCACTGATGGAATACTAGCATCCTACACTAAGCATTTAGGATTGCAGGTAAGGTAACAACAGTAGTAGCAAGGATAGGTTGTGCAATAGAATAGGATTAATGGAAAGCAGTAACATGGTACACTACTCTAATGCAAGCAGTAGAGAGAAGAATAGGCAATATCTGGTGATCAAGGGGGGGCTTGCCTGGTTGCTCTGGCAAGTAGGGGTCGTCAACAACGTAGTCGGTCGGGGCACCAACAGCGGCGTCAGTCTCGTAGTCTACCGGAGAGAAGAGGGGGAAGAAACAATGAATACAATGCAAATGCATATTGATGCATGGCATGACAAGTAACGGTGCTAGGTGTTCCCTAACGCAGTAGGAGGTGATACCGGCGAAGGGGGAAAACAACCGGGGAAATATCCGCGGTGTTTCGCGTTTTTGGGCAGATGAAACGGAGGTGGATTGTTGCATGTTCGCTATGCTAGGGATGTGTGGCGGATGAACGAGCAGCATATCCGGATTCGTCTCGTCGTTCTGAGCAACTTTCATGTACAATGTTTTCTCATCCGAGCTACGGTTGATTTTATATTAATTTTAAAAGATTTAATCATTTTTAGAATTTATTTAATTATTTTAATTCAACAGTAACCAGAATAGTGATTGCTGACATCATCATGATGTCAGAAGTCAACAGAGGTGTTGACTGGTCAAACTGACGTGTGGGTCCCACATGTCGTAGGCTGAAGACTAACTATTTGTTAACATTTAACTAGCAGGTTAATTAGAGTTAATTAGTTAACTAAACATTGTTAATTAAGTTAATTAATTATTTAATTCTTTACTCAATTTTTTAATTAATATTTTTAACAAATGTTCTAGGCCGTGGGCCCCACATGTCATTGGCCCTAGGGGCCTTGGCGGGTTCAGGCGCAACGGGCGCGGGTCGTCGCCCGAATGGCAGAGTCGTGCGGGGCTGACCCCTAGCGTGGCCAGGGTTCAGGCGGCAGAGCGAGGTCAGCCGAGGTGGCACCGGTGGCAGGGAGGCGGCGGCGAGCAGCAGTGGAGGCGGGGCTGCAGCTGGGCGAGCATAGGCGGGCGGCGGGGCGAGCAGAGGCGGCGGGAGCGGGAGCAGGCGGGCGACGCGTGTGCAGGTGGCCGTGGACGTGAGGTGCGGGCGGTAGTGGCGCGGTGAACGCGGGGCGACGGGCACGGCCAGACGGCGTGTGGCCAGGGCGCGGCCCGATCACGATGAGCGCGGGGCCGGAGCGCGCAAGGCGTGTTCGCGGCCGGAGCGGAGCAACGGTGGGCGCGGCGCGAGCGCGGCGGGCGAGCGTGGTGGCGCGGCGATGGCCGCGAGGCGAGGGAGAGAGGAGGACCGGGGCCTCACCGGGGTTCATAGGGATGGGGCAGTGGGACGCGAGGAGGAAGACGGGGACGCCAGCGACGTAGGGGGGCAGTCCAGCGAGGTGGCAGTGACGGCAGAGAGGACGGCGGCGTCGGGCGCGTGGAGGTCGCTCGGGGAGAAGGACGGGGACGACGGGGAGGCGAGCGGCTACGGCGAGGGGCGACTTCGGCGTGGTGGTCTCCGGCGACGGCGTCTAGCGGCAGGGGCGATCCAGATCAGATCGGGGGAGGGGGAAGCGGCGACGTGGGGGGGAGTGGGTGCGTGGGGGTTAGGGTTTGTCCGGGTGGAGGGATAAGGGCAGTGGGGGTGGCCGGATGGGCCAATTGGGTTGTAGCTGGCCGGTTGGCCCAGGGGATTAGAGGGTTTTCCTCTCTATCTTTCTTTTGTTAGTTTTGTTTTCTGGTTTTGTATTTTCTTTTCTTTTATTTATTTTCCATTTTTTCTTTTATTTATTTTTAGAGCATTTTAGCATTTTCTCAAAATGTATTTTCTTCACTATAATTACATGTGCCGTATTTGGCACAAACTGAACATTTTTGTTTTAATGTTTGAAATTTTTTTATGTTTGACATTATTTAAATTTTTGAATTTGAAAAGTTTCGAACCGACGCAAGATTAAACAGTGATGGAGGTGACGTGGCATATTTAGCAGAGATTTAGTGTAGCCTAATTATCCGGGTGTTACAAAACTCCTCCACTACAAGAAATCTCGTCCCGAGATTTAGGAGGTAGAGGGAACAGTGCGGGGTATTCATCACGCAGGCGGTCCTCGCGTTCCCAAGTGGCTTCTTCTTCAGAGTGATGCGACCACTGGACTTTGAGGAACTTGATCGCTTTCTGACGTGTGCGGCGTTCAGCTTGGTCGAGAATGCGGACCCGATGCTCTTTATAGGAGAGGTCCTAT
The DNA here is from genome assembly GCF_003073215.2 of Triticum urartu. Classification (NCBI taxonomy): domain Eukaryota; kingdom Viridiplantae; phylum Streptophyta; class Magnoliopsida; order Poales; family Poaceae; genus Triticum; species Triticum urartu. Next base: position 457,814,708 of record NC_053026.1, on the reverse strand, counting down.
TGCAATTCGAGCACTTCATGATCCACTGCTCGAATTGGGTCCTTGAAGCAGCGGCAGAGCTGTGACACGTGGAACACATCATGAACCTGAGAAAGGTTCGGCGGAAGCTCCAGTTGATACGCCACTTTTCCATGCCTTTCGAGAATAGTGAAGGGACCGATATAGCGAGGAGCTAGCTTGCCCTTGATCTCGAAGCGGTGAGCACCCTTCATTGGTGTAACTCGAGATAAGCCTTTTCGCCATGTTGATAGACCATCTCTTTGTGATGACGGTCATACTGACTTTTCTGACGCGACTGAGCAGTCTTGAGATTCTCGCGAATAATGTGGACTTGTTCTTCGGCCTGTTGGATAAAATCCGGACCGAAGAGTGGACGTTCCCCAGTTTCTGACCAGTTCAAAGGGGTTCGATACTTTCGCCCATATAACACTTCGAAGGGGGCCATCTTCAGAGTAGCCTGATAGCTATTATTATAAGAGAACTCGGCATACGGAAGAGATTCCTCCCATTTCGTGCCAAAGGAAATTACACAAGCTCGAAGCATGTCTTCGAGAACTTGGTTGACACGTTCAACTTGTCCTTGCGACTGAGGATGAAACGCAATACTGAATGACAGATGAGTTCCCATAGCTTCTTGGAAACTTGCCCAGAATCCGGAAGTGAACAAGCTGCCACGGTCTGAACTGATAACCAGTGAAATACCATGAAGTGAAACAATTCTGGACATGTAGAGAGTTGCAAGCTGACTAGCAGTGATTGTTTCTTTGACCTCCAGAAAATGTGCAACTTTAGAAAGCCGGACTATGACGACAAGAATAGCAGCATTACCTTTCTGCGATCTGGGAAACCCAGTGAAGAAGTCCATTTCAACATGGTCCCATTTCCATTCAGGAATAGTGATAGGTTGTAGAGTTCCAGCAGGCCTTTGATGCTCTGCTTTGATACGGCGGCAAACGTCACACTCAGCAACACAATGAGTAATGTCTTGCTTCATATTAGACCACCAGAATCTCTGACGGATGTCTTGGTACATCTTTGTACTACTGGGATGAATAGACAAAGGCGTATCATGAGCTTCTTGCATAACCTCCTGTGTCATATCCTGGCTTTCCTCTGAACATGGCACCACTCGGCGGCCCTTGAAGTACAAGGTGTCATCATTAGCAATAGTGAAAAATGAGGGTTTTCCTTCTGCGAGGTGGCGCTTGATCTTGTGGGCTTGAGAGTCATACTTCTGTATCGTTTTGATGCTGTTCACGAGATCTGGTTTAGCAACCAGGGTATTGAGAGAACCCTGGGTAACAACGTGGAGGTTCATCTTGCGGCACTCGGGAGGAGGGGGAGCGAGTGCACCCGGAGGAACTATATGGAGGTTCAGCTTTCTGAATTCTTCAACAAGCGAGGGCTAAACTTTGTGAACCTGGAGGTGGTTGCAGTACGACTTGCGGCTCAAGGCATCGACCATTACATTAGCCTTGCCTGGGGTATAGGATATACCCACGTCAAAGTCTGCAACAGTCTCCATCCCTCTCTGCAGACGGAGGTACAGGTCTGGCTGAGTAAACAGATACTTCAGACTTTGGTGGTCGGTGAAGATCACGCAACGATTACCGAGAAGGTAATGTCGCCACTGTTTCAGAGCATGAATGACAGCAGCAAGCTCGAGGTCGTCAATTGGGTAGTTTTCTTCGTGAGGGCGCAGTTGACGAGAGGCATAAGCAATCACTCTGTGCTCTTGCATTAGGACACAGCCTAATCCTTGACGGGAAGCTAATACATCTCCAACGTATCTATAATTTTTGATTGCTCCATGCTATATTATCTACTGTTTTGGACAATATTGGGCTTTATTTTCCACTTTTATATTATTTTTGGGACTAACCTATTAACCGGAGGCCCAGCCCAGAATTGCTATTTTTTGCCTATTTTAGTGTTTCGGAGAAACAGAATATCAAACGGAGTCCAAACGGAATGAAACCTTTGGAAACGTGATTTTCTCATCAGATAAGCCACGAGGTGGTCACGAGGGTGGAGGGCGTGCCCCCTGCCTCGTGGGCCCCTCGAAGCTCCACTGACGTACTCCTTCCTCCTATATATACCTACGTACCCCCAAACGATCAGGGACGGAGCCAAAAACCTAATTCCACCGCCGCAACTTTCTGTATCCACGAGATCCCATCTTGGGGCCTATTCCGGAGCTCCGCCGGAAGGGGAATCAATCACGGAGGGCTTCTACATCATCATCCAAGCCCCTCCGATGAAGTGTGAGTAGTTTACTTCAGACCTATGGGTCCATAGTTAGTAGCTAGATGGCTTCTTCTCTCTTTTTGGATCTCAATACAATGTTCTCCCCCTCTCTTGTGGAGATCTATTCGATGTAATCTTCTTTTTGCGGTGTGTTTGTTGAGACCAATGAATTGTGGGTTTATAATCAAGTCTATCTATGAATAATATTTGAATCTTGTCTGAATTATTTTATGTATGATTGGTTATCTTAGCAAGTCTCTTCGAACTATCAGTTTGGTTTGGCCTACTAGATTGGTTTTTCTTGCCATGGGAGAAGTGCTTAGCTTTGGGTTCGATCTTGCGGTGTCCTTTCCCAGTGACAGAAGGGGCAGCAAGGCACGTGTTGTATTGTTGCCATCGAGGATAACAAGATGACGTTTTTATCATATTGCATGAAACTATCCCTCTACATCATGTCATCTTGCTTAAGGCGTTACTCTATTTTAACTTAATACTCTAGATTCATGCTGGATAGCAGTCGATGAGTGGAGTAATAGTAGTAGATGCAGGCAGGAGTCGGTCTACTTGTCTCGGACGTGATGCCTATATACATGATCATACCTAGATATTCTCATAACTATGTTCAATTCTGTCAATTGCTCAACAGTAATTTGTTCACCCACCGTAGAATACTTATGCTCTTGAGAGAAGCCAATAGTGAAACCTATGGCCCCTGGGTCTCTTTCTCATCATATCAATCTCCATCACTTTATTATTGCTTTGCTTTTACTTTTTACTTTGCATCTCTATACCAAAAATACCAAAAATATTATTTATCATCTCTATCAAATCTCTCGCGTAGCCTCCTACTGGATTGATACCTTGGTTCGCAAAAACTGAGGGAAATACTTATGCTACTTTGCTGCATCATCCTCTCCTCTTCGAGGAAATCCAACGCAGTGCTCAAGAGGTAGCAAGAAGAATTTCTGGCACCGTTGCCAGGGAGTCTATTCAAAAGTCAACATACCAAGTACCCATCACAATCCCTATCTCCCGCATTACGTTATTTGCCATTTGCCTCTCGTTTTCCTCTCCCCCACTTCACCCTTGCCATTTTATCCGCCCTCTCTCTCTCTCTCTCCTTCCTCCCTCTCTATTTGCCTCTTTTTGCCCGTTTGCTTTTTGTTTGCTCGTGTGTTAGTTTGCTAGCTTGTCGTTATGTCAAGTCCTTTACCTTCTGCCTCTATGTCTGAAATTGTGGAAATTATTGTCGATCTAGACAATAATAATATCATGAAAAATTCTGATGCTCCTACTAAAGAACCTACCATCTTTCATAGGAAAAAAATTCCGTGTTGGTAGTGGTAATATTATTGGAAAAGGAGTTATTCAAGATTTCTTTACTTGTGTCGGTGCTTTACCTTCTATGGGTAGTTCTATCCTTCACAGAACTAGTAGTCTTGCGGACGCTATTGCCATGCTTGTAGTTGAACTTGAAAGACAATTCATGCACATGCATCCTTCCATACAAAGGATTTTTTTTGGAATTTTCTAATACTGAGCATTCTTCTGTTAAGCGTGCCGCTACTATATTTTTGGCTCATGAGTTTAGATTCATAATAAAAGAAGCCAAAGAAATCTTTGCGCATTATAGGGTGGACGCTTGCCGTCCTCCCATAGAGGCTATCCTCTTTGATCAAGAAGAAATAATGAGTTTTCAATCTCTAGACTATGTTGCTTTCAATGAAAATCTTAGAAAAAGGGTTCCTACCAATGTTTTAGTTGATAGAATTTCTAAACTTAATGATGATTTGGCTATTCGAAATAATGAACTAGGATATTCTCTTGAATATAGGCTCACAAAGTTCTGTCAAAAGAATGCTTATAATGATGAATTGGTTGTGCATTATGAAGGACCAAAGGAGGAACCTATACCTCCCAAGGTTGATCTTGGGGACTTTTGTCCCGTTAAATTTAGCCCTTTTGATTACTTTTGCTTGCCTCAAAGAAAACTTGCTGTCGAACGTAGAGAATATGAAATGAGTTTTAATAATCTATCTTACTATTATGGCAATACCAAGATCTATTCTTGCTTGTTATGCCTAGCTAGGGGCGTTAAACGATAGCGCTTGTTGGGAGGCAACCCAATTTTATTTTTATTCCTTGCTTTTTTGCTCCTGTTTAGTAATAAATAATTTATCTAGCCTCTGTTTTTGTTGTGTTTTTTGTGTTTAATTAGTGTTTGTGCCAAGTAGAACTGTTGGGAAGACTTGGGGAAAGTCTTGTTGAACTTGCTGTAAAAAACAGAAACTTTAGCGCTCACGAGAACTGCTGTAATTTTTATTTTGAAAGTTCTATTTAGTTAATTCTTTTTGAAGATGATTAATAGATAAATTCCTCACGTCCAGCAATTTATTTTAGAATTTTTTGGGTTCCAGATCTTGCGCTAGCTACAGATTACTACAGACTGTTCTGTTTTTGACAGATTCTGTTTTTCGTGTGTTGTTTGCTTATTTTGATGAATCTATGGCTAGTAAAATAGTTTATGAACCATAGAGAAGTTGGAATACAGTAGGTTTAACACCAATATAAATAAAGAATGAGTTCATTACAGTACCTTGAAGTGGTCTTTTGTTTTCTTTCGCTAACGGAGCTCACGAGATTTTCTACTTTATGTTTTGTGTTGTGAAGTTTTCAAGTTTTGGGTAAAGATTTGATGGATTATGGAACGAGGAGTGGCAAGAACCTAAGATTGGGGATGCCCATGGCACCCCCAAGATAATCTAAGGACACCTAAAAGCCAAAGCTTGGGGATGCCCCAGAAGGCATCCCTTCTTTCGTCTACTTCTATCGGTAACTTTACTTGGAGCTATATTTTTATTCACCACATGATATGTGTTTTGCTTGGAGCGTCTTTTATGATTTGAGTCTTTGATTGTTAGTCTACCACAATCATCCTTGCTGTACACACCTTTTGAGAGAACCATACATGATTTGGAATTTGATAGAATACTCTATGTGCTTCACTTATATCTTTTGAGCTTTATAGTTTTGCTCTAGTGCTTCACTTATATCTTTTAGAGCATGGTTGTGGATTTGTTTTATAGAAACTATTGATCTCTCATGATTCTCTTAGATTATTTTTAGAGTCTTAATAGCATGGTAATTTAATTAAAATCCTAATATTCTTGGTATGTAAGATTAATAATAAAACTTTCTTATGAGTGTGTTGAATACTAAGAAAAGTTTGATGCTTGATGATTGTTTTGAGATATGGAGGTAATAATATCAAAGTCATGCTAGTTGAGTAGTTTGAAATTGAGAAATACTTGTGTTGAAGTTTGCAAGTCCCGTAGCATGCACGTATGGTAAATGTTATGCAACAAATTTGAAACATGAGGTGTTATTTGATTGTCCTCCTTATGAGTGGCGGTCGGGGACGAGCGATGGTCTTTTCCTACCAATCTATCCCCCTAGGAGCATGCGCGTAGTGCCGAGGTTTTTGATGACTTGTAGATTTTTGCAATAAGTATGTGAGTTCTTTATGACTAATGTTGAGTCCATGGATTATACGCACTCTCACCCTTCCATCCTTGCTAGCCTCTTCGGTACCGTGCATTGCCCTTTCTCACATTGAGAGTTGGCGCAAACTTCGCCGGTGCATCCAAACCCCGTGATATGATACGCTCTTTCACACATAAACCTCCTTATATCTTCCTCAAAACAGCCACCATACCTACCTATTGTGGCATTTCCATAGCCATTCCGAGATATATTGCTATGCAACTTTCCATCATTCCGTTCATCATGACACATTCATCATTGTCATATTGCTTAGCATGATCATGTAGTTGACATAGTATTTGTGGCAAAGCCACCGTTCATAATTCATTCATACATGTCACTCTTGGTTCGTTGCATATCCCGGTACACCGCCGGACGCATTCATATAGAGTCATCTTTGTTCTAGTATCGAGTTGTAATCATTGAGTTGTAAATAAATAGAAGTGTGATGATCATCATTATTAGAGCATTGTCCCAAGTGAGGAATGAAAAAAAGAAGGGAAAGGCCACAAAAAAAAGAGAAGGCCCCCAAAAAAGAGAAAGGCCATAAAAAAAGAAAAGGCCCAAAAAATGAGAGAAAAGGAGAGAAGAGACAATGTTACTATCCTTTTACCACACTTGTGCTTCAAAGTAGCACCATGATACGTCTCCAATGTATCTATAATTTTTGATTGCTCCATGCTATATTATCTACTGTTTTGGACTATATTGGGCTTTATTTTCCGCTTTTATATTATTTTTGGGACTAGCCTATTAACCGGAGGCCCAGCCCAGAATTGCTGTTTTTTGCCTATTTCAGTGTTTCGAAGAAACGGAATATCAAACGGAATGAAACTTTCGGGAACGTGATTTTCTCACCGAACGTGATCCAGGAGACTTGGACCCTACGCCACGGCATCAGAGAGGCGGTCACGAGGGTGGGGGGCGCCCCCCCCCCCCAGGGTGCACCCCCTGCCTCGTGGGCCCCTCGATGCTCCACCGACGTACTTCTTCCTCCTATATATACATATGTACCCCCAAACGATCAGAAAATGAGCCAAAAACCTAATTCCACCGTCGCAACTTTCTGTATCCACGAGATCCCATCTTGGGGCCTGTTCCAGAGCTCCGCCGGAGAGGGCCGTCATCACGGAGGGCTTCTACATCATCACAGCCTCTTTGATGAAGTGTGAGTAGTTTACCTCAGACCTTCGGGTCCATAGTTAGTAGCTAGATGGCTTCTTCTCTCTTTTTGGATCTCAATACAAAGTTCTCCCCCTCTCTTGTGGAGATCTATTCGATGTAATCTTCTTTTTGCGGTGTGTTTGTTGAGATCGATGAATTGTGGGTTTATGATCAAGTCTATCTATGAATAATATTTGAATCTTCTCTGAATTCTTTTTTTGTATGATTGGTTATCTTTGCAAGTCTCTTCGAATTATCCGTTTGGTTTGTCCAACTAGATTGGTAGTTCTTGCCATGGGAGAAGTGCTTAGCTTTGGGTTTGATCTTGCGGTGTCCTTTCCCAGTAACAGAAGGGGCAGCAAGGCACGTATTGCATCATTGCCATCGAGGATAACAAGATGGGGTTTATTTCATATTGCATGAATTTATCTCTCTACATCATGTCATCTTGCTTAAGGCGTTACTCTGTTTTTAACTTAATACTCTAGATGCATGCTGGATAGCGGTCGATGAGTGGAGTAATAGTAGTAGACGCAGAATCATTTCGGTCTACTTGTCACGGACGTGATGCCTATATACATGATCATGCCTAGATATTCTCATAACTATGCTCAATTCTGTCAATTGCTCAACATTAATTTGCTCACCCAACGTAGAATACTTATGATCTTGAGAGAAGCCACTAGTGAAACCTATGGCCCCCAGGTCTATTCTCATCATATCGATCTGCATGACTTTAATCTTGCTTTGCTTTTTTACTTTGCCTTTACTTTTTACTTTGCATCTTTATACCAAAAATACCAAAAATATTATAGCTATCAGACCTCACTCTCGTAAGTGACCGTGAAGGGATTGACAACCCCTAATCGCGTTGGTTGCGAGTAGCTATCGTTTTGTGCAGGTACGAGGGACTTGAGCATGGCCTCCTACTGGATTGATACCTTGGTTCTCAAAAACTGAGGGAAATACTTACGCTACTTTGCTGCATCATCCCTTCCTCTTCGGGGAAAACCAACGCAAGCTCAAGAGGTAGCAAGAAGGATTTCTGGCGCCGTTGCCGGGGAGTCTACGCAAAAAGTCAACATACCAAGTACCCATCACAATCCCTGTCTCTCGCATTACATTATTTGCCATTTGCCTCTCGTTTTCCTCTCCCCCACTTCATCCTTGCCGTTTTATTCGCCCTCTCTCTCTCTATCCTCCCTCTCTATTTGCCTCTTTTGCCCGCTTGCCTTTTTGTTTGCTCGTGTGCTAGTTTGCTTGCTTGTCGTTATGTCTGAAATTGGGGAAGTTATCGCCAATATGGGCGATAACAATATCATGGAAAATTCTGATGCTCCTGCTGAAGAACCCCCTACCTACCATACATTTCGAATTGGTAGTGGTAATATTATTGGAAAAGGAGTTATTCAAGATTTCTTTACTTGTGCCGGTGCTTTGCCCTCTATGGGCGGTTCTATTCTCCATAGAACTAGTAGTCTTGCAGACGCTATTGTCATGCTTATCGTTGAACTTGAAAGGCAATTTATGCATATGCACCCATCCATACAAAGAGTTTTCCTAGAATTTTCTAATATCGAGCATTCCTCTGTTAAGCGTGCCGCTACTATCTTTTTGGCTCATGAATTCAGATTTATAATAAAAGAAGCCAAAGAAATCTTTGAGCACTATAGGGTGGACGCTGGTCGTCCTCCCATAGAATCTATCCTCTTCGATCAAGAAGAAATTATGCGCTTTCAATCTCCTGACTATGTTGCTTTTAATGAAAACCTCAGAAAAAGGTGCCAATCAATATTTTAATTGATAGAATCTCTGAACTTAATGATGATTTGGCTATTAGAAATAATGTGCTAGGATGTTCTCTTGAGTTTAGACTCACAAAGTTCTGTCAAAAGAATGCTTCTAATGATGAATTGGTTGTACAATACGAAGGGCCGAAAGAGGAACCTATACCTCCTAAAATTGATCTTGGGGACTTCTATCCTAATAAATTTAGCCCTTTTGATTACTTTTGCTTGCCTCAAAGGAAACTTGCTGCCGAACGTAGAGAATATGAAATGAGTTTCACCGATCTATCTTATTACTACGGCACAACCTAGACCTATCCTCGTTTTTATGCCTAGCTAGGGGCGTTAAACGATAGCGCTTGTTGGGAGGCAACCCAATTTTATTTTTATTCCTTGCTTTTTGCTCCTGCTTAGTAATAAATAAATTATTTAGCCTCTGTTTTTGTTATGTTTTTTTGTTTAATTAGTGTTTGTGCCAAGTAGAACCGTTGGGAAGACTTGGGGAAAGTCTTGTTGAACTTGCTGTAAAAAACAGAAACTTTAGCGCTCACGAGAACTGCTGTCATTTTTATTTGAAGAGTGCTATTTAGTTAATTCTTTTTGCAGATGATTAATAGATAAATTACTCACGTACAGCAATTTATTTTAGAATTTTTCGAGTTACAGATCTTGCGCTAGCTACAGATTACTACAGACTGTTCTTTTTTTGACAGATTCTGTTTTTCGTGTGTTGTTTGCTTATTTTGATGAATATATGGTTAGTAAGATAGTTTATAATCCATAGAGAAGTTGGAATACAGTAGGTTTAACACCAATATAAATAAAGAATGAGTTCATTACAGTACCTTGAAGTGGTATTTTGTTTTCTTTCGCTAACGGAGCTCACAAGTTTTCTACTTTATGTTTTGTGTTGTGAAGTTTTCAAGTTTTGGGTGAATTCTTTTGATGGATTATGGAACAAGGAGTGGCAAGAGCCTAAGCTTGGGGATAACCATGGCACCCCCAAGATAATTCAAGGACACCAAAAAGTCAAAGCTTGGGGATGCCCCGGAAGGCATCCCCTCTTTCGTCCACTTCCATCGGTAAATTACTTGGAGCTATATTTTTATTCACCAACATGATATGTGTTTTGCTTGGAGTGTCTTGTATTATTTGTATCTTTGTGTCTTAGTATGACACAATCATACTTGATGT